>NW_020884889.1:10890246-10995688 GCF_003945725.1 Corapipo altera | reverse complement strand
GAGCAAATGAATAGAAGGAAATGTGTAAAAGATTTACCTGGACTGCAAACTCTGTGGTCTTATGTGTAACACAAAGGACTCTGATCTTAGTTCTTTGATGCTGATTGTAAATGTGGTTCATAAAAATATTAATAGGTGGTAAATCAAGAAGCCTGAACAATATACTGGTTTTCATGGTTACATTTAGGTAAGGTGTGTTATTGCTGTCGCCAAAGAGCATCATGCAAAGAATGATGGCACATAAAAACTGACAACATTGAGATGAAATTTGGAGCACTGTATGAAACTGCCTCCCTCTCCTCCACAGAATGCTTTGCTGCCAGCAGGATTTCGGCAGAAGGACCAGACCACTAAAGCTGCCACAGGCCCTTTCGACAGGGAACGCCTGCTCTCGTACTTGGAGAAGCAAGCGCTGGAGCACAAAGACAGAGAAGACTTTGTGCCATTTACAGGGGAAAAGAAAGGTACCGTCCATCTTCATGTCAGTGTTGAGTGATGGACTGTCTGGTGCCTGGCTTTTTTGTGGAATACACTGGGACAGAAGAGGGGAACGCTGTTACTGAGCAGGGTGAGGCTCAGGAGTCAGACCTAGAGCTGTTGTGGCAGCAGCTGAAGGGATGGTTTTATTTGCTGCACAGGGGTCTGTCTGACTGCTCTGGAGTTACAATGGCAGGTTTGATGGCTTGTCAGTGGCTGTGGGAACACACACAGGCTCCAGTCCAGCAAAGGGCTCAGTCAGCAGCTCCCTGGGCAGCAAATCCCTCTGTGTGCAGTTAAGCATGGACAAAGGTGCCCTCACCAACCTCACAGGGACTATTCCCATGTTAACCATTAGGCCCTGCAAGGGTAGTGCAGTGGGGGGGAGGAAACATATAAATGCCTTCCTGAGTAAGTCTTGCCTACAATTGCTGTAAGTAACAACTCAGGGAATAAAGTTCCACAAAATAAGTATTTTTCCACTTGTTTACTAGCACATCTGGCAATGCTATTCATGCAGACAGTTTCCCTGCTACCCTTGTCCTACAGCTCCAGGAAAAAAAGGGGGAAACAGGAAAACCTAATTTGAATAATTCAAACTTTGGTAGGATAACCTTAGGGCAGGAACAATCATATTTTTTAGCAAACAATATTCCTTTAGCCACACTACCTCCTTTTCCTCTTTGGTAAAAAGTGGATAAAAATGCCTACCTCAGGCCACCCCTTCATTCAAGAAGGAAATTCCTATGCCTGGGTCCATTTCTGGCCATTATTTCAATGGGTTCTGCTTAAGGGAAAGCAGATATTTCAAGATAGTCAAGGGCAGCAATTTTTACTTTATGTACCATTACTAAAGATGTAAAATGTTATTTACATAACATTTTGTGGGCCAGGAGTTGTTACTGTCATTACATTGTGTTCTCAGTCTTTGAAACAATGGTTTTAGACAAATGAGATATTTTTCAGCTAGATCTGATGTTATTTTACCATGCAGCATATTCTCTAAGCTACTTTTTTGTCCATCACAATGTCTGTGTTCTGCTCTTCACATTGCTGATTCTGGGCCCACTGAATGCAGTGACGCTGCAGAGATCCTGCCAGTAGCAGGAGTGGTCAAGCACATCCTATGCAGAAATGGAAGTGGTTTATTGTAGTAGGGATTTATTATCAATTGTTTACAGTCTCCTACACACCACTGTGTCAAGGCAGTACAACTCACCACTTGCAGGTCTCTGCAAATACACAAAACTCAGGGGTGTATGGAATTAAATATACTCATAGGACTGGCACTTGATCTGTACAAAACAAGTCTCTGTATTTTCCCTGACAGTGTTACTGTGTGTACTGGCCTATTTATTCCATTTCAGTTTTCTTTTGAGAAAGCTGAAGCAGTATTATTCCTACATTTGCTTCTAGGTGCCCTTAAGGTGCTTATTAGTGCAACTTATTAATTCCTGGTGTCTCCAGTGTGGAAATACCACTGCTTTGCAAACACAACCAACCACACGTTTCACTTCTCCCTCAGCTCAGAGTGAATGCAGCTCTGCTAGCATTCTAAACTATTCTTAATTTGGCTTTTGATTCACTTTGTTCATTTACTTCAAAAATTACACTTTCAAGAATTATCACAATTATGAGGTTATGACAGAATTTTAGGCTAAAGGAATTATTTCGTTAATTTCTTCTATTCCTGGTACAATACAAATTTCTGACAAAATCCTCAGAATTGTCTTTAGCAGATTAAGTCAAGTGAGTGTTCTGTGATTTCTAAAGTAATTTTACAATTATAATACAAACACAAACAATTATACTACATTTCCTTTGAAGTCAAAGGCCAAATGCCCTGAAAACACCCTTTGTAGGTTAGAAATAACTGAATTAATCTGAGATCTGATGAGGTCCCCTACCTTGACAATTGAGAACTGATGGACTGCACAGTGTCATTTTCTTGCTGCTTTAAGGGAAATAACTGACTTTGAGAAAAAAGCTGCTTATTTTGAACTTGGCATATCCTGTATTGGTATTTGAGTTTATCTCCTGCTGCCCCTGGCTTGCTTGGCAGGAGATGTCCTACAGGAACACCACCAGACTTCCAGCACTTGGGCTGCACGCCATCCTTTCTTTGTTCTCCTTTCTCCTTGCTCTGCACTGCAAAGACTTCATGCAGAATCTGAGCCTTATAAAACATATAACTGAAAACTCCATCTGCCAAATGTACTGAAATCTTCCCATGGATTGTATGATGATCCTGCTAATTGGTTTAATCTGGTGAAATGTGATGAATGTTCCACAAAGTCCATGTGTGGCTGTCTCTGGATCTTAGAATCCATGCTTTTAACTGCAGTGTTACTTATTTTGACACTCTCAATTGAAAAAAAAATAACAACAGAATGGCTGTATTAAAATATTAATTACTTGATTTACATTTATAAGGAGATATTTTCTATGAGAGGAAACAAAGCAGTCCTGCAAAGATGTTTTCAAGATATGATACTACATGCTAGATGGAAAGTCACTATAATTAGAAAATAGTTAGTATTCTTCCAAAGCTCAGCAATTAGTTCAGGATAAATAATTTAAATTTCTGAAATATATTCTCAAAAGAATCTAAAGAAGGATCTCTCCTGAGGAAAATCTTGTTCCTCACCTTCTGTTCTCTAAGGTATATTTACAGCTTGGTAAATATTTATATGATTATATTATATAGATGCCTGTTAAATGATTTATTTATACTGTAGAAGCATTGTAATGTAGCCATACTGTAGATAGCCCCAAATTAATTTGATACTATTTCTGCAGTTAAAAATTAAATTCTTGAGCAGCTCAAAAATGCATCCAGTTGTGTATGATTAGAAATGGGAGGTGTTGTGTACCATTTGGCACTATTTACCAGCTGAGCATACTTGTGTGTCAGTAGGATGAGAATATGCCAAGTGTTGTTTCAGCTTTTGTCAGTGTTTTGTACCATGATGTTTGTCTGTCACTGGGAAATCATTTATTTTTTCAAATTACGAAACTGGGATGCTTCTGTTTAGTGACATTTCTACCAGTTCCTACAATTTTCATGCAAAGTTGAAACTATCTTGAAAATCCAGTGATGAGTGGAAAAGAAGGTGGCATTTAAAATGTCCTCCTTCCAGAATAGTCTGTGATACATCATTATTTTTTATCTACTGTATCTATCTCTATTTTTTTTCTCTGTTGCTGTTAATGTTTTATTAGAGAGTTCTTGACCAAAAAGCAATTCCAAGCAGCTGCTGAAGGACAAAATTCAGTTGCCTGTGTTGGTCTCTATATGGTGAACAACAATAAGGTTTTGATTGTCCTAGAAAACAAGCCAAAACAAATTCCAGAGCTGACAGGGATATCCAGAGTGGTTAAAACACAGGAAGTGTTAAATATGAGCCCAAGATGGAGGGGTTGATTATGCAGGGAATTGCCTTGTTTTTGATTGTAATTGTGGTTTCAAGAGGTTGGAAATATTTGGCAAAAACAATCGAACGTATGGCATGCATTAGGGTTTTGGCCCTCTGCCACATTGCAGCTGGGTAACGTACTTCATTAATTACTGTACAGAAAGGCTTTAAGCTTGTATGGGATAATTCTCGAATTTCAATGGAAACCCAAGTTTTGCCTGAACCAGGGCCAGAACGGTCACAGGCACACCCGAACTTGCCATCAAGAAACGTTTTCAGGCTGCTTTACCCCACATCCTCCCCAAGACAAGTCTGGGCTGGGGACTTCATCTGAGTGTCCCCACAGCGAGTGTTTGCTCCCACTGTGGTATGAAATGATCTGGTGGCTTTCAGGAACTGTTGTGCAACACAGCTGTTTGTTATTAGTGAGCAGTGGCAGTACAGGGAGTTAGGGCTGATAACTGGGGCCATAGTGATGGGCAGCTTGTGAGTGTTTATTTGGTGTATTTCTGGATTAGCTCCTACTTAGGATAGATATTCTAGAAATCCCTGCATAGAACCTGATGATCTACAGAAGTTATTTAGGCTGACCCACTGCACTTAACACATACTGGATCAGCTGGTTGTCAGACTTCCATCACTTCCATCTCTGTATCATTTTCAAGTTCATGAATGGTCCAGGAATTAAAAGAAAAGGTGAAGAAAGTAAGAGGCAGTGCAGGCACAAAATATTCAAGAGCACAGTCAGCACATGTTTTCTCTCATGGAATGCAGTGTGTACATCTGACCTCAGTTAAGAGCTGAGTACTACTGTAATACAAACATCAACTGGGAACAACATCTCAGTTTCTGTTTTGTTGCAGGGGTTCTCTTAACTACATGGTATTAATGAAACATAATTAAAAAAAGTTCCTCAGTTGTGAAATATCATTAGATATGAAAGGTTGCTATCAGGATTGCTGTTCCAACCCTTCACTACTGCCCCTGTTTTCTTCAAGGTCTTCTGCTCCCTGCCAAACCATTGCATTTTGGATCTGATCCAGTTCTCATCAAAGTCATGGAAAAACTCCAGTGGATTGGGCTATTATTATTTGTGACTGGAAAGGGAAGTGGAACATGCTTGTATGTGATTAAATACTAACATTTTCAGCCAACTGATAATAGGGAAAAGGAAGAAAATAAGGATCATTAAACCAGAGAACTTTTGGCCAAACCCCTGTTTTCAGAGACCATCTGTCTTGCATGTGGTGCTGTGCCAAGCAGAGTATCAATATACAGTATTAGTAATAATACATTTTCAGGTTAGAGTATTAGAGTAGATGCTAATGAGTTCCAATTCCAGTGTCTCTAACAGACTTTTTTCAAAGGTTAGGGTTTAGTGTAGAGACATGGTATCTTTCTTGAATTGCCAAGGCAGTCTTTTCACCCCCAAAGCTGAAAGGGTTTGCTTAAATTTTTGCCACCTTCTTCCTGTTCTTTAGGGCTTACATTTAGAGCTGATCTTTGTCTCTTAAGGCACTGAAAGTGTTGCAGTTGCTGACAGTAATGCCTCTAGCCAGTGCCTTTCACTGCTTGCTTTTGTGAGACCCTGTTTTAGTTGCTCATGACTTTGCCAGACTTGCACAGTTCACACTGAAATTTCCCATGCTGAGAGGCTGCCTCGAGTTGAATTTTTGGAAAGTGTCAGCAAAAAGGACTTAGCTGTTTCCAAGAACAAGATTAGGAGAAAACACATTGTTTTATCCATCTAGAGTAAATTTTTCCAGCTGGTTTTTTGTGACCTGCAGTGTCTCCATGCTTTGAAGAAGGGACTTGAAATATGTGCCCTTGCGAATCCCCAGGGAAAGACACTCAAGTTTGGCATCTTCAAAATGTTGTGCTTTCTTGTACATCCAGTTTGTTATGGTGTTCTCCAAATAGTCCCCCTGCAGTGTGTTAGTCATGTCCTCAGAGCTGTGCAGACAGCACATGTGACAGCCCAGCAGTGCCCAGGGAGGCCTGGTGTGGCTGGTCAGGGGGCACTGGGCTGTGCAGGGTGTTCTTCCAAATCTGAGAGGCCACTGTCACCCCAGGACCAAGGGCAGGGAGACTCCCTCCTGCTCTGACAGTGCTCTCCTCACTTGGTAAAGGAGAAAAAGAGAATAAACAGCCAGCAGAGAGGCTGGTGCAGAGAGGTGGAAGAGCCTTTTGAGGAGCTGTATAAATATTTCAGGATGGAGGACTTGATGTGGCAGCTCAAGGGAAAGGAGCTGTAGGAGAGAGCAGTGATAAGGGAGAGAGGGCAGAGGGAAAGGAGGTGGTGGGAAGGGTCAGGATTCAGTAAAACCAGGAGACACAAAGGATGGGGAAGGCACAGGGGGCAATGAGGTAAGGAAAAAGCAGAAGAATATGTGGGATGGGAGAAAAGAGGCCAGACAGGAACATAATCATTGTGTGGAATATGGCTCTGCCCAAGTTTCAGGGCTTTTTGGTGTCCAGGAGAACCTGAAGCACAGTGGCACAGTTTGACTCTCTTCCTCCTCTGCCACCATTCCCCATCAGACCTAAGAGCTTTCTGCTCTGTTGGTGACATGGGAAATCCAGGTGGTGATCCAGAGGACTGCTGTAGGACTGCATACGAGCTGTTGTTATAATCCATGTGAGGCTCTGATGAAATTCTGAGCTTCCTTCTGTTGTAAAAAATATAGGTTGGCTTTTATTTTTATTTTAGAAAGCATATTCCTCAGGAGAATTCTTTAAAAGATATTGCTACTGTGGCAGAATCACAGCATGCTGATCAAAGTCAAAGATGCTGGTGCAATTTAACTTCCTTTTTTGTGTTTATGCACAACAGATTTAATAACTTTGGAAAGCTTATCTTTGCAACCTTCCTATTCCATTATCATAATTTTTAAGGCATAGAATGTGCTGACACTAATCCAAGAGTAACAGAACAGCAACAATTACAATACTGCATTTTTATTACTACTAATTTTCAGCTTCACTCTTATTTGAACTTGGCATGTTTTCTTCTTCACTATATAAGTTTATTCTTGATAAGAGTTAATTTAGCTCCATTTTCGTAGATTATTTGTAGGGAAAAGTGTAAGTAAGCCTCAACAGAAAATAATAGTGCAAAATGGAAAAAGTGAATCAGATTTATGCAAGGCAGATTTCCAAGATTACTGAATTTCACTTCCAAGGTCAGTGTAGCATTCTGTAATTGAGAAAAAACAGGCACTCACTGCAGTCAGTGATTCATTGAGAAGTAATAAGTGGAACCAGATCCTTTCTTGAAAGTACAGTAATCTGAACTGCAGTTTATAGGAAAAGAAAGTACATAATTATTTTACAATTCTAGCAGAAAATGTGTTTGTATTATAAAATTAAGTAAGTATCCTTAGAAAAATTGATGTTAAATAAAAGGGCATTTTTTACAGCTCATACAAGTGGGCTTATTTCCCATTACTCTGTTCTTTATCAAGTTTTGGCTTGTACAGTTTTGGCTTGTATAAGGTGGGAATAGATACTAAGTATTCATACTAAATAAAAATGGTGGCAATTTGTATTTATTCATATAAGTCTAAAGACAAAAGAAAAAAGGAATAGAGAAGACATACTAAAAATGATGTTCCAAATACTGTAAACTATAAATGAATGTGAAGTCCTCAAAACTGGACCAGTCCTTTAGACTGGACTGGCTAGTAAAATCCTACCAACTGCACTATTGAAATTCCTTTTTTTCCCCTCCTTATGTAACAATAAACAAAAAAACTTCAAGAAAATACACTTGAAGTAATTCCCTGCTCAGTTAATAGATCTTCCTATAGATGTGCATGTGTGGTTATGTAGATAACTATTACTGAATGAAGAGATGAAGTTAAGGATACATCTCATTTCCTTGCCTTACCTTGACATTGCTTCAATGAGGGCATTTGCACAATGCAGGAAACCAGACATTGCTGAACCAAGTGGCAAAATTACATCTATGGTTTCATGATTGTACCCAGTGTATTTCCTTTTTTATAGAGAGTTTGTTTTCCTTTTGCCTTCCTCCACATTTCTATGTGTCTCTGTATTTCTTTTCACTGAATCCTTCTTCCCTCTGGTTTTCAATGGATTTTTTTTTCCATTTAGCCTCTTTTGAGTGAAACATGAACGGTTTCATATTTCAGTTTCAATGGAGGTTTTGCAGTGTGTGAAAAGGAATAGGTCTGTTGTTAAAGTGAGCCAGGACAAATCTCTGCTCACTGCACCCACAGTCAGAAAGTCTCTGGGTTATAATAAGCTACCTCACTTGTCACCCAGGTCACCCCAGACACTTATCCCAGTTTGACAGAAAGAAGGGGAGAATTGCATTGATGTTTGGTTAAAATTTCATGTTAAAAAAAGCACTTTGGATTCCACACATTTTGGGTTTCTATGCAAAAAAAAAAAAAAAGTATTTTAATACTTAGTATTGTTTTACTGGAATTGAACTTTGTTTTTCAGTTAAAGAATATATTATTTTTGTACATAAGTGTGGTTATATTTGTGTTGTTAACACCAATGTAACTCCAGTTATGTATAAACAGAATTTTTGTCACTGTGTTTTTCACTGGTAGTAAGTTAAACTATTACTATTAAGACTTAGCACAGAACATTAGCATATTCTGGGGGCAAAATGTAACACAGCCAACATTAATTGTGTCACATAGAACACTAAAATACAGTGTGGCTATAAAGAGCACCAAGAGCAGCAGCCTTTCTTCATAAATCTCATTTTAAAATAATAAAACCTTGCTATTCTTCCAAGGCTTCTTCCAAATAATAAATTTTAAGTTGGACCATTGAAATGAGGAGGCCACAATCCATATTTTATTTTGCAAGTGAGTTCCACGATGGCAATGGATAATGAATTTACAGTGTATGGATGTGGGACTAGAAGAGACCTCCTGCATCTTTAAACTCTGTCCTTAAAAAATGAAGGAAAACTGGTTGGCAGCCGTGTATAAACACGGACACGCGGTTTTGCAGCTGGTGGACAGGTAATAAATTCCTAGTAACGTGCTAAATGCACAAGTTTTTCTAACCTCCATCTGCTGTGCTGCAGCATCTCTTCACAGTGGAATGTTCTTATCTAGATAGCAGTAAAAAGAATATTTTTAAAGCACCAGCAAGGCCCACATATATTAAAGATATATATTACCATCTTTGACATGACCTTGCCCCTTTAAATATTTCATATAACCAATAATAGAACTTTTTCTCTAAAACATTTGCCAGGAATGCTTTAAATGAAACTATCATTGGGAATCATACACACATTTAAAAAGAAAGGTTTGGGCTGTCATCCAGGAATTACATATGCCTGAAACAAATGTTTAAAATTCTATTCCTATATATGTGAACTGTACAGAAAAAGTATGAGCCCGTACTGGTTTCCATTACCCCTTGATTTCTTGCTGTGCAAGATACTTGGCCTTCACACATCCAAAGTCTATAGAGAAAGACCAACTACACTACATGTTGTGTCCAGTTTACACCAGACTCAAGGTCCTGTGTCCCCTTCACAATGTTCAGTGTGAAAGTACAGACTTCCGTCAGTATTTGTTAAAAGTGTGGCTGGGTTGGGTCTGTGAAGAATCACTTACTGCCTGGTGGAGAGGTTTTGTGCAAGCTGTGACTTTGGAGATAGTTGTTACAGAATAGTAATATCAGTCAGGATAAAAATCAGTAGGATTCCCTCAAAATCTCAACCAACCTACTGATTGCTTGAAACTCGTGTGGAACCACCAGTATTCTGAAAGGAAAACACTTTATAGGCAGTACTCCTCACTATTGATTGTTTACTTGGAGAGTCTGATTGATTTTGGTCTTCTAGCTTCCGACATAGTAATGAGATTTTTTCCTTACATCAAGCTGGCATCAAGTTAAATCTTGGTCAGTGGTGTCTGAAACACTTCAGATTAGGTGATAACACAGAGAGAGTCTGAAATCTTAACACCTGTGCTGCTATTAAAGCTAGAGAGCATGGTTAATCTACCTTTGCAGAGTATTTCTCACTCCAGATTTCCACTTGACTTCTGTTTGATATGTCTGGGATGGCTGTCCTTGATTCCTGTCATCCAATGCATGGTGAAAGTTAAAATGATTCTTACCTTTGGCCCACAAAGGCTTTTATCTTCTTGAAGCATTTTCTTAAAAAAATTACTTAAAACATTGCATGAAAAATATATCGTGATACTATTTTGTCTTTCTACATAACCTTCTGTCCAGTTTTGTACTCTGAAATTATTTAGCCTTGGTAAAAATGTCTCTAAGGTAAATAATTTGAATACTACATCAGTAAACCTTGCCAGAGTTTCAGAAATTTCCATCAAAATTTTTTCCTGAGCTTACTCAGTGACCTCAGTCACTGACAGTACAGAAATGGCTGTAGACAAACTTGTATGAAAGAGACAAGTGAATTGGTTTATTACTACATGTTGAGTCTTTGTTGGGCAACATGTGGTTCACTTCAGACTTTTCAGACCTGCACAGATGATCAGAATAAGGCTATTTATGTGAATGATCATCAGGAGACACAGAGGAAAATACTCTGGAGAAGCTGAAAATGAAACTGAGTTACTGGAAGAGAACAGGTTTGCTGAGCTTTCAGGATCGTATATGGAACTGAAAGGTTCTTGCAGGGGAATGGTTTTAACTCCTCCTAGTGCCTAATTTAAATATAAGGATAAAATTTCTGCAAACTTTTTATGTAGACTTGATTCTGCCTATTTAAGGGCACAGGACCTTCAGAAAAATCCCAGCTGTAACTGCTCCTGAGAGCAAATTCCCTAAAATAACAATCACCAACACAGAGCAGAAGTCTACACCTTTTATTTTTAGACTTATTAAGATCCTAGTGGAGGATAGCATCAAGTAAGAAAGAGAAAAACATGCACTTGATAATATTTTCAAGCAGTTCCACTGTCACAGACCTATTCCCATCCCTGCCAGGAGGCAGAGGAGTTGTTCCAATAATTCATTACTAACTCTGGCTCTTTTCTTCTCTCAGGAAAAATATTTATCCCTAAAGAAAAGCCCGTAGAAACCCGTACGGAAGAGAAAGTGACCCTGGATCCAGAACTAGAAGAGGCCCTGGCCAGTGCTTCAGATACTGAGCTTTATGACCTTGCAGGTGAGACAATACATAGATATGATCCTCTCACACCTTCAGTTCTTCTTTGCCCAGACCTGCCACCAGGAGTGTCTCATGATCACCTCTCAAGTCCCTGCTGTTCCTGTGGGTTGAGTATTAGGGAAGAAAAATGATTAGGAGTGTAGCCCTGAAACAAGTTACCCAGAGAGATTGTGGGATTTCCATCCCTGGATGTTTTCAGGATCCAGCCAGACAAAGCCATGGCTGACCTCATTAATGTTGGCAACACTCCTGCCTGAGGGGGAGGCTGGACAAGATGACCCACAGTGGTTCCTTCCAGCTGGCGTTTCTTGAAGTGTATTGTACATTGACTCAGTTGTTCAAAAATCTATATTGAGAATGTCTGCATTGCCAGAGTTTGAACCCCTAAAGACTCTCCCTACAAGCAGGCATGACTCAATTACTATTTTATAAAGGGGGTTTTGTTTGGGGAACTAAACTACAGATATTTTTCTGAAGTCTGTGTTTCTGCCATTAACATTTGTGTCCTGCCTCTGGTATTTAAACATTTCAGCTGTTCTTGGAGTGCACAACATGGTCAACAACCCAAAATTTAATGAAGCAGGAGCCCGCAGTAAAGATGGAAAAGGAACAGTGAGAAGTAAGCAAGCAGATTTTCTCTTGTGGGCTGCATGTCATCCTTAGGGACTTTTACACCTACGGGCCTGGTCAGTTGGTCTAATTTAGTGTAATATAACTGTGCCTAACCTTAATTGATCTAATTAATCATGAGAGGTAACTTTTTAAAAGTAAATACAATCTTAAAGTCCATTATCATGACAACAGTAGTATACAAATAGATCATTCCTAAGGAGCTTTGTTTTCCTAGAGAGCAGTATCTAGCTCTGCAGAGGTGCTTGAAAGGATGAGAGTATTTAGGAGGCCAAGACATATATATTTCCATTCCACTTCAGTTCGGGCAGCAGGCAGAAAACAGAGGGAGCTGCAGCTAAGAGTTGGCCACAGCTCAGGCCAGGCCATCTTGCTACGAGTACCTACATTGACACAACTGAAAAATGACTTGTAACCACAGGGCTCAAATGCATCAGAGTCCCTGGCAGAGTCACATCTGTGACCGGGGTCACCTCAAGCTGCATTCACAGGGAGGCAAAGACTGCATGGATGAGCTCCTGCCTCGACTGCTCTCTCTGATTTCCCACCTCCACCTTAGCCCTGTGGCTGTGGATTTAAACGGTGCCTGTTCTGAGGCTCCTCAGGTACATGGGAACCATAATCATCCAGGAAATCCCCCAGCAGAGACAGCTTCGGTTACTAAAAACAAATCCAGAAATGTTTGCACTAAATAAACAGACCTGTGGTGAACCAGATCTTAGCTCAACAACCCCACAGGAGGCTGGATGGGGGGAGAAATGGGTGCGTCTGAATTCCACGTTTTTCTTGAGAGCTGCCCAACCTTGATCCAGAACTTGTCACCTCTGAGCTCTGGGATATCAAATGGGCTAAACTTTGCTTTTTAACACAAAATTGTGGAATGTCCTTTCTTAGGGAAACTACTAAAAAAATGCTTGCTTTTTCTAAGGCCGTGAGAACAGCAGCTATCTTTACCAAGGACTTTCATTTCTATCTTTCATTACTAAAGGGGAGGTGGGAAAGTAGACAGGAGACTGTGTCACTTCATTTTTCTCAGGATTAGGCTGCTCTACAAGCCTCCCCAGTGGGGCCCTGTGTGAGCTGCCATCTATCTCATAACAGGCAACTGCATGCATTACTAATCCTCATAGATTTCAGAATATTTTTGTTGTACTGAGTCAAAAAGTCAGCTATGTGAGTCAGCTAAACTATGCTCCAATCACAGACTTAAGAACCAGAAAACTACCGTCACATCACTGTATTCCTTGGTCCAAAAGCAACACCTTTCCTTAGCCAAGTGAAATGCTGCAGTAAAAGAGGGAGACATCTCAAAAGTTGCCCATCAATGTGGCAAAACAGCACTATGATTAAAGAAACAAGAAAAACTCGTGGGAAACAACAAGAAGTAGAAAATGAAAATTACTACTAACTCTAGAATGAGTACACTGTGATGTCTAACCTGAGGACAGGGTGCTTGTCTCTCCCCAGCTCCCAGTTTGAAAGGCTGTTCCCACAAGTGCAAAAAATGCTTTGCTTTTTTTTGTTTCCTTTCTGTCCTTGCATGCAAGGTAAATTCTCTCTAAATTTTACCTGTAGTTTTCAATTCCCTGCTCCCTAGGAAGGCTGGAGTGTTATTTGGGGATATGTGAAGTCTCTCAGGGGACTAGTAAAAATAAAGTTTGGTGTCAAAGGGAGCAGCTCAAGGATTCTGTATGACCATCTCCACTAAGAGTATGAGTTCTAAAAAAAGATGTGGGGTTTTTTTGGCCCGTGACATGGCATGAACTTTACCCATAGCACTGAACAGCAATGCATAGTACCCTGAGACTTGAAACAAGCCTTCAAAATCTCTCCCTGTCTGCAGCATAAAATACAAGGGTTTAAACATACTTGTGGTCAGCAACATATTCCTTTCTTGCCTCTGGTGGCTTGGGTGGTCAAGGTTTATAAATTAATCTCCATGACTACATGCGTGGGAATTAGAAGTACTAATTGTGTTCTAAGCTATGATTTTTATGCATCTCTGGGAACATTTATAGCTCATAGCTTCCAGCATTAAATACCGGAGTTCTGTGAGCATGAACACTCAAAAGATTTCATAAATCTTGGTGCTGGCAGATGGGCTTGCTTTTCATGCTTTGATAGTTTTATCATTTAGAAAGTGCAGATGTTGCAATTTTACAAGAGCTAATTGAATTTATAGTAAGGCTGATAGTATCAGCTGAGAGAAGGAAACTGAGGGGCCTCCTGACCATGTTCCTTCATGTTAGCACAGTCTGTTCATAGGTGCAGGGATGTTTTCTTGCTAATGTCATGGGCAAGTTTTGAGCACACCTTTTGTTACAGATATTAGACAAAGAACAAAGCAGGCCTTGCAGTATATTACATCCTATACAATAGTCTTTACAGCTACTTTGGCTCAAATTAATTGTATAGGGACTTCTGTACATAAAGGAGGAATTTGCTCATGATGATACTGCCCAGCCTGTGACCACAGCCTCCAGTGACATGTTCTGGGGCCACAGAAGGTGCAGTGGGCATGGCAGGGATAATGGGGCTAATGCTGCAGTACAAACCTAAATGGGAATTGAGAAGCCAGACTGTTGTTGATGGTGTCTGTTCCTCGGTCAACATTTCATGAGATCTTGTGTTGCAGATGTGGTGAAAGGTGAAAAGGTCAAACCCATTTTTGAGGAACCACCTAATCCGACCAACGTGGAAGCAAGTTTACAAAGGATAAAAGCAAATGATCCTAGTCTCACAGAAATCAATCTCAACAACATAAAGGTAGATGCTGTGGTTTCATTTACGTCATCATAGGAGGATTTATTCAAATATTTCCAAAGCCCTTGCTTTTATCTTCAAATTTTGTCTCTCTTTACTGTTCAGAAAAAGCAGGACACCTTGTGAAGGGATGTGGAAAGAACTGTTGTAGAGGCTCCAAGGTCATCAATTCCTGATATTGAATTAAATGCCAATTAAAAGCCCAAGGGGTGACTCCCTTTGGCTGCCTTTCTTTAGCAGATTGTAAAGCAAGATATCTCATTGGCACTATTAATCATCACTGGCCAAATTCAATTAGCCCACACGTGCAAATTGAGGAGGAGCTGGCACATGGAGACTGAACAACCAGCAGCAAAACAGGAAAGTAGCTCAGAGATGGTCACGTGCTTGTGTTGGCCTGACCCAGTTACAGGCAGCACTGACATCACAGCCCAGCACAGGCAACCATGAGGCTCCAGGGGCCACTGTGTGCAGAGGAGGCTCTGTGAATTGGAAATACTCTTAAAAGCATCAGGGATGTTTAAATTGCGTAGACTGTGGTTATTAGGCAATCAGTCTGATAATAATTAAAATCAGTGTCTAGCAATGTGACTGGCTTTTCTAATTACTGGATTTGTCTTCTTATTATAGAATATTCCTATTCCAACACTAAAAGAATTTGCAAAAGCTCTGGAAAGCAACACACATGTGAAGACATTCAGCCTTGCAGCTACTCGAAGCAATGACCCTGTAGCTATTGTAAGTTTAAACACTGTTTGGAAAAAAAAGAAAACCACAACAAATTTTGAGTAGGTCCATGTCTGCTTTAGGATGCATTCTTCATTTTCTCTTGCAGAATTTCCCTGTGACTATGCAAAGTGGAAGTGTAATCTCTTCTGATCTACCTCTATGTTCTTCTAAGCATATTTATGTTTTATTTCTTGTTGGTCCTAAGCTATGTTTTGCAAATTCCCTGTTATTCCCTGAAACTCTCCAGATGTTATCTCATGCTCCTGCTTTTTGACCCCTCAGGCATTTGCAGATATGTTGAAAGTGAACAAAACACTGAAGAGTCTGAATGTAGAATCCAACTTCATCACTGGAACAGGGATTTTGGCACTGATTGAAGCACTGAAAAAGAATGAATCCCTAACAGAGATTAAAATTGACAACCAGGTAAAGAGAGACCACTGAGGAAGTCCACTTTTGTCTCCCTTTTATATGAATTCCCAGAGGATTCTCCTAGGGGACTCTGGCAAAGTCAAGGCAGCCTCTGTGGCTCAGTTATTCTGCAGCTCATGTCCCGTGCCTGTGCAACCAAACAGTGGAAAACTTCTAAATAAAAATAGCCAAAGCCAAATATAAAACCCAGAGGAAAATCTCCAGGGACGGGATTCTCTTTGTAGTTTGCAGCCCAGTGCTGAAATACAACCACTTTCTCTCTCACATGAAAACAAATATTTTCTTTTCTTTTGGGGGCATTTCACCACATTGCCAACAGAGGCAGCAGCTCGGGACAGCTGTAGAGATGGAGATTGCCAAGATGCTGGAGGAGAACTCAAGGATTCTCAAGTTTGGATACCAGTTCACAAAGCAAGGTCCAAGAACCAGGGTAGCAGCAGCTATCACTAAAAACAACGATCTGGGTAAGGTGCTACTACATTTATTCATCGTTTATTTATGTGAGCCAAGCCCTGACCTTCCCAGACACAACTTTTCCTGTCTGTACATAAGGTTGAATTTTGACTGTGCAACATTCAAGCTGCTGTGTGTGAGGGGGGAAGCACAGCCCCAGGGACTCCAGATAGGCAACAGCAAAGATCTTACTGTGATTAGAAGCCACTATTCTCCTCCTGCTCCTTCTGGGAAGGGGAGTTACTTCAGCCTTTTCCATGGAACATGCTGGATTTCCAGCTGCTCTATCATCTGTTCTGGCCCATGAGTGAAGAGCCAAACCCCTCCTGTTTGTTCAGTGGACACAGAAGTCCTGGCTTTGTTGCCCTGTCCATGACTGGCCAAGCCTGCCCAGCCAAGGGAACAAAACAGACTGTCCTGCCTCTGTGACCAAGTACAGCCAAAGACAATAAAGCTTTGCAAGTTCTGCCTGAGCATGACACGCTCTGCCCTGCGTGCTCAGAACACAGAGTGAGGAGATGACAAGGCGGATGTAGTTTAGAGTAAGGAGGGAAAAAAAGGAAAATATTAAACTATGTGTTTTTAATCAATTCTACTTCAAGCTGGGATGTCAAACCATGATGCCTTTGCAGGCTTCAGCTTGGGTTTCTTTTTGTGGGAACTATGATAACAGCTGAGCTAAAACCTATTTCTTTCACACATACTTTTGGGGTTTTGCAGTTTTAATTTTTAGGAGTACCTAAGCATTCCAATTACATACTATTGGTCTTGAAACTCTTTAGTGAATGCTATTAGAAACATCTCACCTAAAAAGAGAGAAAGACCCTTTTTTCCCACTATTTTACCAGTTGCCATTAGACTTATGTCCTAATCTTCATTTTCCTGTGTTTGTATTGTATGGCTTTGTTCAAGATTCCGTAGGACAGAATTCCTTAAAGGATTCAATAAAATAAAATAGATGAAGCAACAAAACACTGAAAGCAGACACTGATGTTACACTGCAGGGTTTGGCATAATGCAGTCTGTTTGCCAAGAAAGCACTATGAAATAAAACTCCTGATAGTAAAGTAATGGGGACGTTTGTAGTAATATGTTGTTGTTATTGACTTTCTGTAGTGGAGATTCATGCAGTTTTCCTGCTTTGTTCTGTACTTCAGCCATTTGATATCAGAAACAGGACAGGACAGTTTGACCTGACACTAAATTTTGTACCACACAAAAGGAGAACCTCACTCATCTTATCTGGCCAAGTCAGAAAACAGTACATTTTATTAGAGTACGGAGTAGCAAATACTGCTCAATAGACCTGCTCTATTCCAGGTGTAATGTATCCTAAGTGCTGTAAAAATTCACATGGGGCTGCTTGTCAGAATAATCCTGCCCATAACACAAAGTTTCCCACTCTGATTTGCTAAATGGCAATTTCAGCCTATGTGGTTTCCAGTGAAACTCCATAGTAAATTAACAACTTACTCCCAGATCATTGATGCAATCAGATCATGTGAAGTTTAAACAGATAATTTAAGGTCCAATATGATATTTTCCCTGTTGCCAATATTCGCTGATACCAGTACTTAAGAGTACTTCAGATTATTTTCTAAAAGGATATGATTGTTGCTTACCTATAGTACACCCTGTGCAATTACAAAAGTTATTAATTTTTGATGCCTAAAGCTTAAATAATCCAGAGTGCTGCCATGCAGACTAGAGCAGACCAGTATCAATTTATCTGGAACACAGTGCTCTTTAAGAGAACAATAAAACTTAAAAAAATCCAAGTGAATCCATTGGAAGGAAGCACTGGAAATGGTGATTTCTTCATAATCTAAAATGATCATAATCTGATTTTTTAGCTCAAAATCTGATTTTTATAGAAAATGTATTGATATGAACACTTGGTGAAACTCTACAGTCTTGTGATATAGAAAATGCAGCTTAGGCACAATTGTTTTGTTGGGCATTAAGATCTACTAATTATGGTATTTATGGACATAATCCTGCTGAGTATTTCTTAGAAGCTCCTTCCTTCTTGTCCATGTTACTGGGAAGGGAGTGTGTCTGTGAGGGAAGTCCTTAGACTCTCAGGAAGGCAATAATGGTTTTTTTTCTTGTTTTCCTGGTCCAGTTCGTAAAAAGCGTGTGGAAGGAGAGCGGCAGTAGCCACATCGTGGAGGATACAAGCCAAGAGTGGAGGCCACCACCAACTGCAGTCTCAGAGTGCTCACTGGTCCGAAGGGAAGGCACTGGAAAACCATTACTGTGGGAGTTGCTCATTTCTGTTGATGTCTCCTTCTAACCTTGAAAACAGAGGCTGTTCATTTTCAATTTTCACGGTTAATTTAATTCTTATGAGAAAGGTTCATAGGTGGTTTGATTTTAATGAAAACAAAATGGTTTGCAATATCTGAAGCCAATATGCAGCATCTTAACTGTGTTGCTCAGCATAACACATAGTGACTCTGACCCTTATTTTAGACACTTTTTGATATGTTAAAATATGACCTTGTGTATGGATAAGGGATTCTCTGCTGAAAATAGAAATTTTAGGGCCAAGTTCTGCAATGCCTTATGTTTGTGAATAATCCTGACTTATGTGTATAGTCCTGCTGAACTGAATCCTGCCATGAGCTGCTCCCAGGAGTAGAACTAGTAATGCCAGTACAGGTTTGCAGGTTCACACCCTTGATCTTCCTCCTGCAGTGGGATCTGGGCAGCTGGAACCACACTGGAACAGCACCCATCTCCCTTGTTGGGTCTCCACCCGTCCAGCTCCAAGTGCAGGATCACGCCTAGACGTACAAGCATTGTCAAAGCATACTTGTTTACATGAGCTTAGGTTAGGTGGGTCATTTTGCAACGTTACTCTGATGTTTTTTATCCTTACTCCGCATTGTAAAGTAATATTAGTGCTGCCAATTGAATGTTTTGAGTTTTTTTCTAGGCCAACGAGTTTTTGTTTGCTACTAGAATGCACAGTTTACAGCTAATCTTAACCTAAACAAGTATTCTGAGCAATATTTGTTTTGCTTTGAGCCATGAGTTTGACTTTTTTTAGTTCTGGTATTTATGTCCATTTGTTAGTATTATAGAACTGTTCTCAGGACCTTTTAGATAAAGATTAATTAAATATTTAATCCAGGAGAGCCACTGTGCTACCAGGAAAAAGCATTAAAGGGGTAGTTTTGACAGCTACATTTATAGGCTGCAGTTGAGGTTTGTCCCTATATCACAAGGCACAAGGGTTTTTGTGTCAGTGCTTATCTGAATAAGGGCAGATTTAAGCATATGCACAAATGCTTTGCTAAATCAGGGCCTTAACTCAGATGCTGGACATAATCCTAACCCAGTGGATAACACTTATGAAGCAGCAGCTAACCCAATGCTCAACAGCGTTGAAATTTTAGTGAGAATTCAGTCTGGTGTTTCATTTTGTGTATTTTACAGTCTAAAACTATTCTCTGCCACTGTTTTATCACTGCCAACAGTTGACTGACAGCCAGAGGTTCATTTTGGTTACGTGTGTGCATGCTATAAGAGCTAAGGGACACTCAGTTCAGGTGTGTCACACATACCAAGGCTTCCAGAAAGGGGCAGAAATGCACCTGGGGCTGGTGCCATTACCTGGGACACACTGGCCTCTCCTCTGAGAGCAGGGATGAAGCACTGCTTCCTTGGGACAATGCTGGAAGTCACAGTCGCTGCAGCTTCTCCTGACCCAGGGGGGAGAGCTGTGAGACACTGTGCAGCTGGGCATCCAGGGATTAGAAACAGGGGGAGCCCCAGGAGCAGTTGGTAAATGCTTGACACACTTCCCTGAGTGATGTTTTCATGACCAGAGCTGGAGTGCAAACTAATAGGATGAACCCTCTCTCTGTGCCTTTTATAATGGAAATGAGTAGGCCCAAGGCAACACTCTTTCTGTTGGATACTGGGGTTCAAAGTAAATACCACTGGTGTAAATCCTACTTAAAACAGTTTGCTAAAGTGGTCTGCTGACCTGGGATGTAAAGTGCAGTAGCCACAGTTTACTTCCCTGGGAGCTCCCAGTCTCTACAATTTCCTCCACTGCTTCACTTCCTCAGAATAAACTGAAAGCTTTGCTTTGCAAGTAGAAAACATAACACACGGGGGAGTCATGCTGAGATTTTCCCTGGATCCATGCAGGATTGGCTGTGAAAAAATTTGATATCCCATTAAAAAAAAATTACAAGTCCTGTAATACAGTAATAACTCTGCATGAGTTTCAGTAAAGTCCTTAATACCCATTTGGCTTACCAGGGGAATACTGGGCTTTTGCAGCATCGAGTTTGATGGGTAGGAAGAATCCTTATCCACAAAAGCTAAAGATTATGTTACTGACAAACTTCAGTGATAGGAATCATACTGCCCCTAATTTCTTCTTCTTTTCCTTTGATCCAACCAGGGGAATCCCAACTATCAATCACTTTTTTTAAGATTTCTTTTTAATGGTTACTTTTTTTTAAGGGTGGTACGTGTTTAAGGGAAACAAGTGCAATCCATTTCTAGTCTTCATTGCCATTTAAAGTGTTGGTATTTGCATGCAGCAGTTTTGCAAAGGTGGATTGGTCTGACTGCTTCATGGTGTCTGCAGCATGTCACCTTGTATAGCTTTGCCCAGAGCCACACGAGTGGTCACAGAGCCAGGTGGCTCCATCCACGTCAGCTACAGTTTTCCATCATGGACCAAGGCACCTGGCTGGGGAAAGCCCTGCAGGCTCTCCATCCCTTCACCATGTTTCCTCTGAAGGGAGGATTCCTCAGGCACTCTGAGAGGATCATCTCAACCAGCAGCCCCACCACGTGCTCGCAGACAGGGCCTGGAGCTGTGCACGCCATGGCAGGGGACCTGGGAGGTCAGGCTCCTTCCAGCCTGCATGAAGAGAACTCCTAATCCCTGGCCATTTTCTCCAGGCAGCTGCTGCCAGCCCTTTTCAGGGGCCTCAGTGACCAGGGACATCTTTGTCCTGCCTCTTCTGTGTGCTCCACACAAGGGCTCGGTTGCCATCGGCCTTGAGCATCACCAGTCAAACATTGCAACAATATAAAGATCTGTTCAATGCAACAACAGCACATGATGGTGATGCTTGAAGGCAGATTTTCATACTAATATGGGATTATTTAGCTGGTTAAAAATCTCTGCAACTAACATGAAGGGGGGCAGGATGTGACTAGTTCTTTCATATCCTACTTTCAGGCAACATCTGGCATTGTCAATGCTGAATGGGGAACAGGGACAGAAGAGCCCTTTTATCTTAAGCAAACATTCAGGAGTAACTTTGACTATTTTTGCACATTGCTTCTCGTGTTGACTGCTTCAGTTTGGTTCGTATTTTTTATACAGTTTTTTCATGGAAAAGCTCAACTTTGTGCGTGTCCTAACATACATGTGAAGTGTAGTGTGCACTGAGGACTGTATGTGTACATGTATAGATGAAGATGTTATCTGGAACAAAAGCAATTGCATGCGCACAGTGTGGTGCATATTACTCAAGAGGAAGAGAATTATCACGCTATGTAACAGTGACTCCCCAGCATCGTGGTTTTTCTAAATAAATCTTCATAAAGGATTTGGCTTTTGCAGTTTCTCATGGGTTTGTGCCTTGAATCAAGCCTCCCTTGATGCTGTGACATCAGATTAAGCAGCTTTCTCCACTGTGGCTCTTGCAGCTTTCACTCATCTGGATTACCTGCTAGGTTTCACCTTCTCTTCCCCCCACATTACGTGCTGGAGCTTTGTGAACAATGACTGTGTGCTCAGAACCACAACTGGGAGCAGAGAAACCTGGATGCTCCTCACAGGTTTAACAGAAGCTCCCAGGTTTACAAATGTCAGTCTATGGGGCCTGGTGAGATGCATCCCAGAGTCCTGAGGGAATTGGCTGATGTAGTTGCCAAGCCACTCTCCATGATTCTTGAAAAGTCATGGCCATCAGGTGAAATCCCTGGTGACTCAAAAAAGGGAAACTTACTTTTAAAAAAGGGTAGAAAGGAGGACCCTGGGAACTATTGACCTGCCAGCCTCACCTCAGTGCCCAGGAAGATCATGGAACAGATCTTCCTAGTAGTTGTACTGAGGCACAAGGAGAACAGGTTGGTGATTGAGACAGCCAGCACAGCTTCACTCTCAGCTGGTTTGCACATGACACCAAGCTGAGTGATGTGGTTGACACACGTGAGGAACAGGATGCCTTCCAGAGGGACCTGGACAAGCTGGAGAACCAGGGTCCTGTGAACCTCATGAGGTTGTACAAGGCCAAGGGCACAGTCCTGCAGAGAAGGACCTGGGAGTACTGGTGGATGAAAAGCTGGACATGAGTCTGCATGTATTTTGAAATTGCGTGACAGCACAGTAACAGATCTCTGCAGGCTGCTGTCTTTTTTGAAGTATAAAATGAGTGCAATTTATAGAAATCTGCTGCCATTGGGGCTCCAAAGACTAGATTTCATGTTTTCTTCATCACTAACTCAGGGAAGATAGAGATTTCACTGTTTTGCAAAATTTAGAATCCAGTTTAACTGTGTGCAGTTGCAAGCATAAAAAACCACTATTGTCTGACCAGGATCCAAAACATAGCAGAAACATCATATCCAATTACCCCTCCTCAGCTAGCTTCTACTTGGAAAGCCTGCAAAGTGGGCTTTCTGTGAGCATCAGGTAGAGAGGTTTTTGTATTTCCTGCCCTCTGTTTTCCACACAGTGTCTCAGCAGTTTTCCATATGGCACCTCATTAGAATTTGACACCAAGAACTTACACCAGTTTCTTCCACAGTATGCACAGCTCTAAAGCTTCAAGGACTCAAGTGCACTGTGGAGTGCCTGAAGGCATGACCTGAATTAGATGGTCCTAAGAATCTATGTTGCATGTTCAAAGATGCTGCAAGATACACATAACCACACATGCATAAGAATAATTGAAAAGGAAATGTCAGAACATCTCCCAATAGACAATTTGCTCTCCACAACCCCAGAGAAGTTCACAGTTAACCCACAAATGAACAAATTACCTTCTCTACCCATTTGAAGACTGCCTTTACTTATGTCAATACTTTAAATCTGAAATCTCACAATATCTTTCTTTTCCTCTCATCTATGTCAATAAATGGTTGAGGCTCTTCCAAGAAAATGAGGAAATCTCATATTGAAAGAAGAGGAGGTATCTGTGTGCCAGTATGTGGTTCTGCTGGGATTTGCAGAGCCTAACATCAGAGGGAGTGCTCATGGGAACTATGCAGCACAGCTCCCAGATCCTCAGTCATAAGGGAATCAGAGAATACAGCTGCAGAGAAGCTTATGAGGTCACACAGTCCATTTCCTATCTCCAAGATACAGCTTTACTTCTACATAATTTTTACAAAAAGAATGATTTTGGGTCCTACATCCCTTTTATTACAGAGGTTGTGTTAAAGTCCCTTGGGATTTTGACTATGAATGCAATATATGCCAAAGAACACAAATATTGTATCCCACCTTATCACTCTGAACCTTTATTTTAGGAATCAGCTTCTTCCCTTGCATTCACTTTTTTTCAGAATGAAAATTTTGTGTGCAAAAAGTTGAAAATCTATGAACTTACAAGGAGTTATATACTATTCTAATTCACCTTCCATCTTCATATCTTTCCTATTCTGATCTGTTCAATCCTCTCCCAAGCCTGAGTGACAGCAGTGCAAACCCCAGGTGCTTCACATTGTGCAAGGAATGCCAGGTCAGTCTCCCCATGAATGTGATATGGAGTGACAGCCTGAACTGCACCAACTGCATTTACCCCTTGCCCATCCATCTCCTGCTGCTGCCATGCAGAAGGTCCCTCGCTTGTGCATCTACCCAGAAGTAAAATCTCAATTTTGAGTGATATGGGGAGTTTTAATACAAGATCAAAGAATGAGTGCAAGCTGACTGAACCTCCTGCCACATTGCAGTAGCTCTGCTCTATTGGCTTGTGTGTCTCTCTAGTCACAGCCAGGAGCCCTGTGCCCTCTGCCCAATACAAGCTGCTGCCAAACCTGCAGCAGGCTGGCATGCAAATGCAGCTCCTGGAGAGCAAGGACTGCTGGGGAGAGGAACCACAGGGCAAGGACTCAGCTGGGTATGAGGCTGTTGGACAGAAACCACAAAACTGAGCAGCTCTCAAATCAACTTTTTAGGTATTTTAATAGAGGACAGCATTTGCACATTAAAACCAACGATCTGTTTCAGCTATAGCAAATGTACATCTGTCTGAATGGAGCAGAATTGTTAATGGCCTTTGAGGAAGAGAAAGGGGGTGGAAAAACCAGCAGAATTGTGTTCAGCTGGTTCCCAGCCACAGGAAAGTGCTTTAAATATTCATGCTTTTCTTGTCCATTCTCGTAAAGCAGAAGAGCACAAACAAAAGCAGCACAAGGGGCCTCTCTTAATGAGGGACTGTTTGTTTCTTATAGCCAGCTGCCTGACTTTATTGAGCCTGGCATTAGGTAGACTCATTCAGTGGGCAAGGGAGGAGAAAACAAGGCACTCAGATAAAGCAATTGCATGTGTTGTTTCACACTCAGTCTTTTCTGATGATTACTGCATTGGCAATATATTGAAGAGAATCTGGAAGCAACATTTCATAGTTGCAAAGTTGTTTATTTCCCAGCTGCCACCACAGATGCAGGTCATCTAAAAGCTGCCTAGATTCTCAATCTATGGTGGTGAACACTATACATAAAGAACTCCCCAGCCCTGAGAATCTTGCACTAATTCTGAAAAATTATATACTCATCATCTATCTAAATTATCTTGAGAAGCTTTCAGATGGTGATGGTGGAGAAGGAGGTCATTGTGTACAAGTGTCTGGTGAACTGGGGTGTTGGCATTCTTGGTTAGTTTGTGCTCAGCAATGCTGGCACACTGCACACACTGGTGTTCATCACCGACATTAACTCAGTTGCTTAGAGATTTAATGTGTTTTCTTGTCATTATAACAGTTCACATGACACTGCATTCAGGAACAGGAGCTGCTTGGAGGCTCCCCCCTTCCTGCTGCCGGCAGCAGCACCGGGCAGCACAGTCACTCTTCCATTCCTGCATTTTTTCCTGCATGTGTTTAGGCTGCTTGGGGCTGGGGGGAAGAAAGGTGTCATCGAATGTGTCAAGCTCACTAGAAAATAAGGATAGCCCCTCAGAAGAATCTCCTTAAAATTTTGTTCTGCAGAACCAATTGCTCTGTGGCTGCTGATTAAAGCTGCAGTTAAGCTCCCTCTGCCTTTACACTCCAAATGTGCTGGTTGATCCAGGTTAACTACTGTGACATCTTCAGTGCACCAAAGAGAAGTTTATGGCATCTCTTCTGAGCCTGGAATAAAGTCAAGAGCACTTTTACTGAAGCTGGACCTGGCTACCTCACATTTAAGTTGCCCCCTTTTTTGTAGAGTACTGATCTCATATGCATTCGTGGATAAAAACTAGAGTGCCTGACAGAAGGGAAATGGAAGTTTGATTGTCATAAGTGGACAGAAGTGCTCAGCAGCTGTGACAAATCCAGCCAGCAGGGACATAAGTGGTTATGCCACCTGCCAAGAGCTGGAGTCCCTTCCAGCACTAGAGATTCACGGGGTTTGAAAGATCATTACCATGATGAGAAAGACTGAAGGTTTAAACAAAAATATGTGATGACATTTAAATAAAAATGCATTTGCTTTCACTTTGTATACATTTTTCATTAAAATGAGACAGCTGTTCTTAATATCTTCCAGTTATTTCCTATTCTATTCCGGTACCAGTGAGAAAATCCAATTAAAAATATGATTTCCCTTCACTCTTTTGAGGCTTTCGAACTGACTCCGTGATTAAATGAACAAGTCATAACAAGTTACTTTTAGTATTTGTACAATGGAAAATTATTTCCAAGGAGAAGCAGCAGGATCCTGCATGCTGAGGAGTCAGCAGGGACTCAAACCTGCAAACAGCCAGTGCCGAGAGTGGCAGCAATCCCTGGGGACTCTGGCTGGTCAATGAAGGGCTCACTGGGCTGTCTTGATAGTTTGGAGTCAGAATGAATCACTGCAAGAATATCCAAGGAGACCTAGGTGTTCAAGAGGACACTTGCAAAAGGTTTTGCTTATTGTTTTTCCACTGGTGCACCAGTGATTGGAACATTCAGCTATGTCACTCATACCAGTGCCATGTAAGCCCTCACAAAGGCCATGTGGGTGTTTGATCACCTGGTGGGACAGGTCACAGCTTTGCCCATGAGTCACAGCTTTGCCCTTTCAAATTTGCTGCTTTGAAACTGCTTAGTGCTTTGTAATGATTCCCCTGGGTCTCATTTTTCCACGACAGGGACCATGGGGCCACCTAGTCTGGCCTCTTGTGTATCTGATATCCTTAAATTGTGTGCCACGACCCAGCCTATAATTTAATCAGGCCAAGTCCTTGCATCATATAGAATAAAAGAAAAATGTTGACACTAGAACTGTGTTCCAGAGAGTAAGTGATGCAATGACAGGAATGAATTAGGTGTGACATATGCAGATATTTTCCATGTGCTGAATGTAAAATCCACCTGCTACAGAGGAGGTGAAAAGCCTGAGGTCTCCGTCAGCTCAGCTGGGTGGAGGGAATCAGCTCAGAGCTGGTGATTAAGTTTACCTCTGGACACATATGCAGTTTGGCACATAAGGTCTGCCAGAGATACTAAAAAAGCATTGGCACCAACCCTCTGCATCCTTTTCCGGATGTTCACATTGAGCTCAATCATTTGTTCTGCTTGGAACTTAACAAAGAAATCTCAGCAGGCTAATTTACTTGAAAATGTTTAAACCCATGCCAAGCTAATCAGCCCTCTGGATGACCCTTTGAATCTCCTCCCCTGAATAAAGCTGCCCTGAACTTAAAGAGAGATTTACCTCCAAAAGAATTTAGATACCACAAGGGTTCACGCAGTATAACACTCACACCAGCTCCAATGGATCTGGCACTGACAGCCAGAGTTTAACCTCATCACCAGTGGAGTCAGCAAGCACTTTTCAACTGCTTTCCCTCAGACCATGCCCAGCACTGTCAGTGTGCTGATGGTGCCTAAGCAGACTGTGTCTACCTGGTGGAGTTCAGAATAAGCAGGGCTGTTAGGCTGGGCTATATTTGGAAATCCTCTCTTATCTGCAGCACAGAACACGAACAGTATTCCTACACTGTGAAGGACAGCCTAAGCAAGCAGCAAATTACTGCTCATCCTTGTCTGCTCATTGTCACAAAACAGGGTTTATTTCACTGGGTTTTAACAGAGAAAACACAAGCACTGTGCTGGAAACACCACAGTCACCTACTATTAGTTAACATCAATTTACTGCAAAGATAAATGACGTTACCCTCAGCAAGTTTCACAAGTGCTGGCATTCAGTGGAGTGCCCTGCACGGCACAGCTCCCCTCTCTCCCACCATGGCTTTAGGTAGGTCAGTTCTGATGGCTGCTCTGCCAGGGGCACAGGGTACAGCAGGTTTGCCTCCAGTAACAGAGAAGTCACAGGATGACAAACAAGTTACTTATGGTTAACTGAAGAGGGAAGGGAGGCAGGAGGAGATCTGGGCTGAATGTGTGGGCCTAATTATAAATGCACTGCTTTTGCAAAACTGAGGAATACCTTAAGCACATAAATATTGCTGGGGTGATGTGTCTTTATATATTTCTCTAAACTGGGCATTAATGACTACCCCTCAGGATACTGATGTTCAGAACACCCCCTGCAATGTCAACTTTACACTTTAAAACAAGTCTTTGTAATTACCTGCTTTAAAAGGGCTGGCTATCACCTGCACTCACCTTTGACTGGTACAAGTGACATTTCAATTTCTGGACCGTCTTCAAATCATTAATAAATCATAGTTCACTGCATTTTGCCAAACAGTTTTGGTGTAAACATTGAAAAGTGCTCAAACAGGCACTACTGCACATATCCTTCACGCACTACAGAGGTGGAAACTGAGCCACAGATACGTTCAATGCTTTTTTCCCAGTCACCAAACAGAACATTAAAAGTAGATGTCCCTTGATATTCTTTGTAGTACTTTTCTACAGATCTTGATCCACCAGCCTGTCAGTGAAGATTCAGCTATTAGTCATGCATTTGGTTTTCAGTGGATCTCACTTGGGCTGCAGTAATGCTTCTTTCCCTCTGATCTGTGCCGTGAGCCACTAAGCCTTGGCTCCTTGTCTGGGAAGGAGTGAGAGCAGCGTCACCCTCCCTGCACACCGGCAGCCAGGCACCCCAGCACGGCACAGGGAGCAGGAGGAGCGTGATTCAGGCTGGAGCATCCAGGGGCAGTGCTGCCATGGCAACTGTGCTCTAACCACGGGGTTACTCAGACTAGGCAGCCTTTAATTAATGGCTTGACTCTTGCTCCTTCCTTTCTCCCACAGTTGTAATATTTACTGCACTCCCTAGGCAAGCCTCTGAAAGACTCCAAACAGACAGCAAACAGCTGAGACTACAGTTGGTCCAAAAAGCATATGGGGGAAAGTCCTGAGCTGCAAGGAGCACTGATGAAACAGGGCTGGGTGCAGTTGGCTAGCTGCCCCAAGGAAGGGCACTTCCAAGGTGATGGACACCAGGTAGATCTGCCTAGAGCCACGTGCTCATCACCAGAAGACCAAAGTTCTCTGCCAGCATCTGTCAGCCTCTAACACTGAGAAAGTCCTTCAGCGTCAGAGCAAGGGAGGAAAACCTACACTTGTCATCAGAAGCTGCCAAGCATTCCCTTGGTTGTATTGTTGATCATGGGAGGAAGAGGTCAGGCTTTGTCCCCTCTCCTCACTGTGGGATGACTGAGACCTACCACAAACAGGTTTGCATCTCCTGGCAGATGGACAGCAGGTCAATAACCTTCAGAAATCCAAAGATCATAGGCTAGAAACCACTGTAGTACAGAGTAGTAACTGAGGACATAGTTAGAAATATTGGGAGTTTCTTGCTGTTTCAGTATTAGGTGAAAGTCTATACTAGCAATCATTCACAAAAAAAAAAAAAAAGACACAAAATCAAAGGCAACAGGAAGGCTAACCCTCATACTTTTTTTTGAAATGCTTTATAACAAAGGAAATTCCAGACACAGCATGTAATGTGAGAAGACATGAATCCAGAGGGGATGCTAAAAGTAATTTTTTAAAAAAGAAAAATCAGCTTGGGACAAGGTATACAACAGGCACTGTAATGATCCCCTTTTAATGATGAGGAACTGAAATTCACAGCCTGTAGGAACAGACCAGCCCTGTGAGTTCTATGGACTAAATAACTAAGTGTGCAAGGAAGACAAAAAAATACTCAGAAAACAATAAAATTAATACATGAAGCAATTTGCCTTTTTTTTTTTGAGATGTGAAAATCTACATTCTCATAGGTCTGATTTAAGCATTTTTAAACTCATCTGTAAGTCACTGCACAGCAAGAACAACACTTACCCATTGTAAGTTTAGAGCTGTTCAGCTGTACCTTGTGCTCAGCTGAGTGGAGCAACACCACCCTTCCCTGAGTACACAGCCTTGGCACAGCTTCCATTACAGCCTTTCAGCACTGGCTACTCAGTGATGACTATTTCTAACAGTTGAAAGATGGATAATCTGTTCTTAACGACAAGGTCATTGCATATACCACAACTATATGCATGTGGTCACTGATCCTCATCCCATCTTCAGACACATGAACAAAAGATGTCTCTAGTCTTATTACAGAGCCCAAATTTCCTCACTAACTCATTGCACTACCTTTCCATGCAATGCCTGCTGCTCCCAACCATTTTTATGCTGCTAGGCAAGGGGCTGCAGATTTGCTAACAGCAGTAAATGGCATTGCATTGAGAATCTCCATTTTCTCTGTAACTAAAGGCACTCAAGATGATGTCTGCTTTACACATGTAAAATAGGTTTAAAAATAAATGGTACTGCTAATACATACCAGGTGTGCAATTGGAAGCAGAAGAATGAGACCAGCATTGTCCCCCTAATTGCCAGATGTCCACAGTAAGAAAGGATTGGCAGTGTGGGGGATACAAACACAGCTCTTTTCTTTCAAGACTTTACAATTCAGCTTCAAGGTTCAAAGTCTAAAGTGCTTTGCCCATAATGTAGATAACACAAAAGCCTCCAGATACAGCTAAACCTTTAGCTAAAGCTCTGACTTGTGAAGACCTCCCTATTTTAATCTCAGGACCAAGTGATGTAAATCAGCATTTGGACTACCCCTCTACCGTGCTCCTCAAATGCCATTGACTCTGTCTCACAGAAGACACTCAAGGTTTAGGGATCCCGATGAACTTGCCTTACAAGGACAAAATGAATGAAACTACCCAGAAGAAATTCCTGAGGCAAGTTTAAAGTGCTGAGGACTTACTTTGACTCAGGAAGAAGCAGGACACATTCTTTCTCCAGAACATCACTTTCTTTTGAATAAGTACTAGAGAAAAACCTGTTTAAGTACAGGGGAGAAACATGACTAATAAAATATTCTCTGCAATTAGAGGGTATTTTCTTGTCCTTCACTTCATACCTGAGACACAGGGAGGTTGCTAACAAGGGAGAACTGACCTATTTACAGGGATTGTTACCAGAATGACCCACGGAAGATCAAACTTGCTTTTCAAAATGACCAGTCCAGTTGTAATAAAGATGATGGAACCTTCATTGCTTTGATTTCATCCTATTTACATATGCAGTTCAGACTGACTCAAAAGCTTTTTATGTGTCACACCGCAGGCTAATCAGAGTTCATGCTCTTGTTAGGAGATGAAATAGTAAAACAGATAAAACCTGATGCTGTCTGTGGTGACAGACTGGCCCGAGCCTTCTGAAATTCAGCATAAAGAGAAACCACCAACCAGGAGCAACTACGCTGCTCTGTGTAATGGCACAGCTGAAATAACAGCAGCCTCGTCCCCAAACCAGATGTAATCACACAAAACAAACCCACACGCAAGGACGACTCGGGTCTCTGTAAGGAAATACTGCTACTCTGCCAAGATGTGGGTTTATGAGGACTAGAGAGCCTGAGAGAATACAGACAACGTGAGAGACCAACACTGACTTACTAATGTAATAGCTGATACCCTGAAATGAAACTTTACGGTCTGTCAGTGAAGCTAAGGTAGATTTTGTGCAAAGATAATATATTGGTAATAGAGATGATGAGCAGAAATCCTTGCAAGAAAAACATCTGCTAAGAGAATTCCTGATTAGAGAGTGCAGTTAGAAAAGGGGGTGAATTACCAGTATGGCATGACGTCGTCCAGTTCAAGTAAGTTTTGGTGTAATCACTTTTGTAAAAATAAATTCAATCTTAGTCTAAACCTCATAGGCTTCACCTTTGAAATGTCAGCTCTGAGTACACATTCTACTTGATTTACTTGTTTGCTACATTTAACATTCAACAACAGAAGCCTGCCTGTTTACAGAACAGGTCAGGAGTTCGTGACAGAACTACAGGATGTTACAAAATGGACCTAGGGATATAATCCAAGTGAGGATGAGTAATGGTACCTGCTTCCTCAGATGTGCATCAAAACCAACCATCATTAAGAGGTTTGGACAGTTAATCTTGAGATTTGCAATGCTGTTATATTTTAAGTTATTCAAGGACAGAAAGAGTTATGATTCATAAAAAGGCTTTTAAGAAGATGAGTCTAAGCCCTGCACTGGAACAGCTCAGGTAGTGCTCTCACTGTAGCTTAGATAATCACTGGGGTCAATAAAAAGCTACAAAACTAGCTCTAAAGATGCATGTGCATTTGTAACAGCTCTTTATAATTTACAGAGCCTGGCAGCCTCAGCTGAGTGGGAGGCCCCAGTGTGCCATGCAGAGCCCACATATCAAGCAAAAGTTAGTTACTATTGCACAAAGATTAGAAACTAAACCAGCAGGTTTATTATTTCTATTTCAGAGTTCAAAATTACAAACACATGTCTGGCTCCATTGCACCCAATATACAGAATATCAGATGCATTTACCTTTGTGTATTCTGGTCTCTCCAGTGACCTCCAGCCCAGGAACCTCTGACAGCCCCTGCAGTCAGACTGGAGCAGTGCCCAGGTGGGACAGAGTGCCCAGGGATCTCACTCAGCCTCTGCAGCAGAGCAAGGACTCCTCATCTCCTGGGCACACGTTGCCCTCCAAACAAATGCTTCTTTGTTTGCAAGTGTATTCCCCACAGAAATCCCACACATTGCCCTCCACACAAACTCTTCTTTGTTTGCAAGTGTGTTCCCCACAGAAATCCCACACAGGTGACCAGCACCTTCACACCCACTGAACTACAACTCACAAGCAGCTGCAGTCCCCCTGGGGAGAAAGATCTGCCTAAAAGAGCTTGGGTTTCTTGTTTCCACTTTTAGATTGAACATAAATACCAAACCAAAATATCAAGTCATTTTAACCAAGAAGAAAGGAAAAGAAGTTTACAAGTTTATAAACAAAAGCTGAAACCTGTTTTTTTTTTTCCAGACACTGAGGCATTAGAGAACATCGTGTGTATTCATGGTGTGGATTACATGAAGAATTAAAAAAATCAGTAACTAGAAATTAGCATTTTTGGGGGAAAGTAGTTATTTTTTGGACAGAAACATTTAAACTATTTCCAAGAGGCCCACAACTAAAAGTGCTTTCCAACTCCTACTTTGAAGGAGGTCTAATAGCTGCAAACAACCATGGATTTAAAAGGTCACTGCATAATCCAATCTCAGTGATTACCATTTTCCTTTGTAATTATGACTACACTAAAATAATGATCCTAATTCACAGGACGATTAAACATCTATTAATTTATTTCAGTAGAACAGGCTGAAGAACCTTTGCATAACCAAGGCAGCTGAAGTGTGGTTCACACCACCTTTTCATTCAAGGACGTTATTCTTGCCAGTTAAACAACAACAACAACAACAAAAACACCAAAAAAAAACCAACAAAAAAAACCTAGCTCTTGTTCAAACTCAGATTTTTCCTATTCAAAACTGCGAAATAAGATTCCATTTTTAGAATCTAATTCACAGCCAGCATCTCAGAACTACTGTTGCTAATTTTTAAAGCACTCATTATTGCCCTAGGAGGCATATAATTGTTTACTACAAGAGTTTCCATGCTGTTCAAGCCATTTTTACAAATATTCACAGAGATGAGTAAGTGCACTTGACAGGTGAAAAGCCTACAACTTCAAAAAAATTATGCCCTCAGAGCCACTTGATATCCATAGTTACATGCAAGAAACAGGGTTTTAGCAGCCTTTTTTTCCTTAGATTTCATGTATTTCTCAGCACTCACTTGGACTGATTACATGAACAGACATCTCCATCAACCAAAAGAGCAATTAATATGTAATATTCTATTCTAAAGAAGTTCTTTCTTTCTTGCATATTTTGTGCTCACTTTACATTTCATGCTAATCAGTCACATGAGTGAGCAGAAATGTACTGTTAGTATGAAATGCTATTTTAATGAAGGAAAATTAACCTCTTACCCTGACAGACAATTAAAACAGTAAGTAATGAAGGCAGATGGCAACTAGGTCACATCACTTAAGAGAATAATATATTCAGTACTTCTTGTTCCTCAGTTCATGCATTAAATACTTGCAGAGTTTGATCTATACAACTAAATACATGGACTCTAGCCAGCTCTTTTTGCAGATTCACATTATCTCACATTGTGCTGCAGAAGAGAACAGAGGCAACAAAAGGGTCTGAATACCCATCCCACAAAGACATCCTAATCCCTCAGCATCCAAACACGATGAGGCCCAAAGCATGAAAATAACCTTTTTTTTTTTTTCTTACAAAGTCACTGGAGAGGCACAGACACAGCTTTGCAGAGCCCCTGGCTCCAGATGGCTGCTCTGACTCTACCACTGACATGTGCTTGAAGTCCTTGAGCTTCTGTTCCCAGCTATGGAGCTGCAGAGGTGAGTGAGCTCCATGTTTTCTACAAACAAGGTCAAGATCCCCTTGCTCTGCTGATGACATTCCTTTACCTCTTATGTCCTTCACCTTTTCTTTCCTTTTTTATCTGGCATCCTTTTCTAGAAGCAAGATACTGAGCAGTACACAATAAACAGAGGCATCACTTAGTGGTGACATGTTAGTGACCACAATGCATTTTTTGATGGAGAAATGCAACATGACAGCCGTGACCAGTGTAACCAACAAGTATACTTTGGGGGTTTATATAATTTTACAAGAAAGTCAACCTTGATACTAAATGCTAATTAATTCCATGATTGCTTCCTAAATGAAAAACCTGCCAGGGATGCTCACCAGGAAGCATCAGAAGACGGATCCTGAGAAACTGAAGATACCTTTTCAGGTTCTTCACACGCATGGAGTTAGGAAGTGATTCAGAGCAGCTTGAAATAATTGCTTAACAGGAAAGCTGATGTGAGGCAAGTTCCAGCAAATTTGTATGACTAACAACAGCACAGGTATTTGCATAAAATGTCTGGGCTCTTTCAGGTGATTCCTCCCATTGGCTCACTTGCCATCTTGAAAATATTTGTTGAGCTGCTACAAGTGACAGGACTCTCACAGGACAAGGCAGGCCTCACACACTGCTCTGTTCAGGTGAATTAGCTGTTGGCAGCAGTTTGTTCTGCAATTCTTCCACTCAGGTTGATGGCCAGCAGCGGAGTTCATCTCAGGAAAATGAAAATCCCTGGTGCCAAAGAATAAAGTGACAGATTGGAATGGTCTATTTTAGAAAAGAGCTGCCATGTCTAGTTAGTATCATACACACATTCACTGCACGGTAAAAAATGGATGCTGGACTGAGCTTGGAAACTAAAGCCAAAAGTATATGGAGTATTTCAGCCAGGAAAATGAAGAAAAAAAGCTTTTCTGCATTGAATTGAAGGGAGCAAGCATTCCTACTTAACTGATGTTCTCCATTTTTCTCCCTTAATTTCCATTCCAGTTATCTTTTCAAGGATACAAGACCAAATTTGAAATTCAAGGGAAGCAAAGATTATTTGATGTAAGCAGCAAGCAAATCAGTGGGTTCCTATTCAAGTCAGGTTTCACCTGAATGGATTAAATGTATCAAAATGTATTCTTGTTTATTGTAAATAAATGTGAAATCTAATGTAACTAGTACAGTCTAGCTGAAAGAGAGACTCTGTCTCCTTTAGTTGCAGCTCTGGCCAGCTGGCTACTTTCATTTGCAAGTCCAGTGAAGAGTAACTGTTTCCAGGAACTATCATTGTCCAGACCTCTATATAGGTACAGCCCAGGCACTGACATTTAGCATCTCACTGGTTTAATATTAGAGATAATCACTGCTTCAAGCACTCGAGCTTACTAACTTCCACTCTAGAGTCAGCTGCCTGTAACATCAGCTTGCAAGTCTGCCATTCTTGTTTGCAAATTCAGAGCATGAACTAATACTTACCTGGTTTACTACCATAATATTCTGGGCATTTCCTTGCTGTATTCTTGCCTGTGGTAATACTGTCCCAGATAGTCTTCCCACACTTTACTCTGTTTTGATGGGATTTCAGATAGTGCTGGGTAAAAGTAGATGAGGTGCTATTATGATCATTTGAAAAAAATCACATCTTATGGCTTGTACCAGCATCTTAATTAAGGAGCTCTCAGCAACTAGAAATAGAGATGTAAATCATTTCTGAGAGAGCTTTTCAGTACAGGCAGTCTTCAGCTGAGCCAAGTCATCAAGGAGACAATTTTACTGACAATATTTGACATAGATATTTCACACAGAGGCTCTCAGAGGCCTTCATACACCCATATATCCATAGACACATAGGTACAGCTATTGCCAAGACTAATCACCCAAAGGACAGTGAGCAAGAATTAGCTGGTCATTGCAGCAAGTACTTCATAGGATGAGGACTGAGCAGCAGGGGGGGAAACTAGCTGAAAAATCACTCAAGCTGGAACCTAAAGGGATTCTGAAGGAATGGGAAAGTAGGAGAGACTCGGGCACTTAAATAACCAGTCCTGAAGGACTCCCTAGAAAGGACTCTGCATCTGAAAGTACATGACTTTATGTACTCACTTTGAGACTGCAAACTGTACTGATGCTTGAACAACCAAGTCTGTCCCTAATTAGGTGTGTTAATGAAGGAAGAAATTATGGTATTTGCATATTGCGCAGGTTGATAGAATTTTACAGTACATAAGAAAAGCAGTATGTTCTGTCTTTTTGAAAAGATGAGAACATGAGACTATTCCCAACAGGACACACTTGGTACTTGCCAGAAGAGTTAATTACATACAGGTAGGATTATATATCCCTTTGGACAATCGGTCTACAGTGAAGCATGGAAACATGGAGTACTCTTCAAATACCCTGGGAATGCTAAGAACAAAGTCCTCCCAAAAGACACAGCTCCCTTCACATAAAAAACCTTCCTCATTTTTGTTTTTGCTTTTTACCTTGCAGGTAAAACAAGTCACAAACTGACACACTTTTCAGTGGCCCAGAAAAACAACCATCTGAGTTATACCAGTACACTAAGCCATGACTTACTGGCTGAGGAGCCAGCATCCTTATGCTTCTAGCAACGCTGCTTTAAAGGCTGTAACCCCTGGCATAGACACACAGAGAAAAACTCAAAGCAGTAATGCCCCAAGCTGCTTTCCCACAAGCCAACTTTATCCTTTTATTAACCTCTCATCTTATATTCTAACTTAATACACTGTTGGGGTGCTCTGGAGCTCATTCAGAGGATACCTTCATACAGGACAGAGAGTACAGTGGAGATACTGCTCAGACAAGCTGAGAGATCTTTACCCTGTCACAGACACTCTTCTGTAAACAGTTTCTACGTTAAAACCTTGAACTAACGTAGAGAAACAGCACAACAGATGGAGTTATTGGAAGAAATATTCATATAAATTAAATTTAGAGGTCTTCTGGTCAGATTAACATCTTGAATGATTACATTTCCTTCAGAATCACAGTTCTCCATTTTCTTGTAAAAGCTGAGGACCCTGTTGGTGCCAGGGAGTTCAAGCTGCTGTGTCATAGCATTGCTTGGAAACTTCAGATCAGTTACTGCACAGAACAGGCTGAGCAGGTGCCTTCAGCTGGCTGCTGATTCTGGAGCCTCACTGTGCTCGAGGTACCCGGACACCAGGAACATTTACCTCCCAAAGGGGCATGCAGGGCACCGGCCAGGCAGGACTAACAGCTTGGAGACCTCCAGCTGGGATCAATCAGCTGGTCGCCACTCGAGGGCAGCATTTCAGTAAAGAAAAGGAGAGGGAACGAAAATGAAGGACGCCAAACTGCCGGACTGTTCTAGCTCACCACGGGGATTTTGTTTGCAGGCTGATCTCAAAGCTTTCTGTACGTATTTAAACAGTGGCAGAGTACTGAAGTGTAAGCAGTGAAGAAATATGAGGTCAATGCCAGATAAATCTGAGCAGAGACTGTGCAGATATGTATGGTTTAGTTTGCATACGTCTTAGCTACCAAAAAGAAAGGTAGACACACCCACATTCTAGTCTCTCACCCTCCTCCAATGGAAAAATTTACCTGAGAAAGGGAAAAAGTTAGTTTCCACTCAGATCAGCCAACTGTCTTCTATCAGATCACAGAAAGTTCTTGTACAATTGTCACTTTAAAAGCGAAGGAACAGCACCTAGAAACTATCAGGATACAAAACAATGACCTACTTGGTCCATCATCACCTTCTCACTTCCAATAAGAGCATTGTAATACTTCTAAGGCCAACCAACCGAAGCGAGAAGCCTGTAATAAAATGAATGCTGTAGGTTTAGTGCCCTATTTACACTGGCTAAAAATAATACCAGGCAAAAACATACTCCAGTTTTGGACACTGAATGACAATATGAGCTACAGGGCCAATTAGGTCATATTAATATGTACCCACAGGAAGAAAATAAACACTAGTAAACTTTGTTATGAAGGCAAAGAGAAGTCTTGGAATAGAAAGTTGCTACACAGCTTCAAATGCATCCTTGTCATTGTTTTGTCTTCTTATTCCAGAGCAGCCTTCCTTTCTACGGAGGACAGGCTGCTCTCAGAGGAGTGTCACAAGGGCCACCACCCTCAGGCCTGGGGATGCTGTAGTTTGAGGCAGCCTCTGCACTCAGTGAAGACAGGTAATTTCAGAAGTGACTCACAGCAAAAACCTCCTTTGAGTTACTCTTTCCCAAACAAGAGTTAAACTTTGTTTTACCTCGAAGGAAAATATTCACAAACAGAGCCCTCTCCCCCTTATTTTGAAGCACTGCTCTTTTTCCTCAGACACATGAATACCCTGCGAGCACATGCTGCAAAAGCAAGCACCCATATGCTTCTCCTAACTTGTCTTTCAAGTGGGCAGGGGACTGTTGGGATGTCTGCAGGCGGCTGAAGATTTGCAAAGTTACGCTCTTAATCACCCCAGTGACTCCACAGATTGAAGCAAACCAGAGTCTAGATGACAGACCAAGTCTACTGGCAGCCCAGATTCTGTCCTAGATTACTTCAGCTCCTTAGATGAAGCCAGGTCCAACCTGAAGAAGGAGAAAAGGCAACAAAAGGATGGAAATACAGGATGAGGACTGATGGACAGTTAAGAGAAATAGGATCAATAAGCAGGTGAAAAGGAAGAATAAGTATAGTCTAATAGGTAAACATGGAGATGACAAGCTTGATATTCTGATCTGGATTTTTGCACATCAGATGACTTCATTCATGTTCTTGGGGAATTTCTGGACAGCTTCTTTGGATTTCCTATTGAAGCAGTTTGAGGTACACTTTGATAAAGGACAGAGCTCTTTGAAATCACTAGTTGATTGCTATTGAACTGAATCCTTAGATTGAAGGAAGGCTTAAAACAGTTGTTTGATTATTTTTTTAAGTCTTCCCGAGCTAAAAAAAAATCTAAAGGCATGTATAAAATAAAGAAGTCATTCTCAACCTGTTAGAACAGGTTATACAAAACTGTTGGTAAAAATAAGCTTAAAAAGGGAATTGTAATAACATATATAAGTAAAGCAGTCTTTTTTTCTATGGTTCTTCACTTAATGAAGAAAGTTCCCTTTGGCTTTAGACAGAGATGTGACTGGAACTATTTTGGCAAAATGAGGTGCATAATGATACTTAAAGAAAAAACACTCACTGATGAATAAATATTGATTTTATTTATTTTTAAATCTGTATGAATAAACTATTTCTAGGGGTGAATCACCTGTTTACAGATTTTCCAATAAAATATTCTCCAGCCAGGAAAAAAGCCACTCACAGACATAATGGGGTGAAGACAAGTCACTTCCTTATTGCCATCCCTCTGGCTGTTCTGCACAGTTCTCCCAAACAACAGAGATGTTTTTCTTATGCTCATTATTGGGTTTACACATCAGTGAAGGTGCCATTAACATCCTTGTTACATCCAGACTTACTGTATTCATTGCTTTTTTAATTAAAAGAGGCTAAAGCAGAGGTTAATTGCAGTGAATTTGAATTTAGCAGGAACAGGAAGACACTATTTTTAACTTGGCACCAGAAGGCTCAGCAGTGATAGCAGAGTGCAATAGTGGTGAGGATCCTGCAAATCCAGCTTTAGCTGGGCTGTAGGTGCATGGGAAGCAGCTGTTACATGGACAGTTCAGGCAATGTGAATAGAAACACACAGAAGCTAAATCAAAAACACATTTAAAATCAGAAGTATTCTGCAATGGCTAATATTCCAATTTGACATTAATTTCAGCCTGGAAATTGAAATCAACTATTGTATCATGAGGTCCAATGATAAAGGAGTCACTCAGAAAGTTGCCTGTTCTCACTCATATTTACCTCCATGTTTTCAGCAGTATTTTTCACTCCTCCCCTTCTCCAAAATGAGCATGATGTGCTGCCGTCATCTTGCAGCAGGGTTTACACAAACAACAGTTAAGTAACACAAGGCACCTCCACCTGCAAATCTATAAGCCAGCTTAGGACGTAAAAGATGTGTTGCCAATATCCCCTGTCACTAATATGTTGGATAAACAGTGTAAAAGGGACCGTGCTATTGAGGCATTATGAAGTTAATCAACACCCAGCCATCTGCCACACATAATCTCAGGTTGCACACATGATCAGCAAGGCATGAATTTAAGGAAGGCTATAGCCTGACATTTTAGTTCTAAACTCAATACATTTAATCCAGAAGTCATTGAAGGAGAGCAGATACTGTCCCAGGGCACCTTCCAAACAACTGTTTCATAGTGTTTTATATAGTTTATGTTGTTAAAGGATATATATGATGATGATGCTCCAAATGCTTCCTCCTCCTGTACTGTTGACTTCACCGCCTGATAATTTATTAACCAGAAAGAGCTTGATTTCAAGGATTTTATGACTTCAAGGAAAAAAAGTTGATAAAAAATAAAATGGGTAAAAACAAAAAAATGAGCAAAAAGAAAGCCTGGAGGCCAGAGGCTGTCCCTGAGGAGCCACTGGAGAGCTTGTCCCACACTCCTCCAAAGCAATGTCAGCAGAAACTCTCTGTCTGCCATGTCCCCATGTTGTGCTTGGCACTGCCTGCTGGCCCCATTCCCAAGGTCTAATACATCCATGGATGGTGCCCCTCAGGTGCAGATGTGCAGAACACAGTGATTCCATCTTGCATATTTGGTCCACCTATTTTCAGTGAAAACAACTGTGAATTGCTCAATAACTACCTGCCCTTAAAACATGCACAGGTAGAAAACAAGTATCAGTCAAAAGATGTGGTTAGGAAGAAGAGGCTGAGTGGTATCATCACTCTCCAGGAGGTCACACCAAAAACCACATGGTTGGAGGAAACAGAACACACCTGTGATAGCACAAGCCAGGCCTTGCTATGAGACCCAAACTAGTTTCATCCTTTCCTGTGCAAGATTGCTTCTACCAGGATGGGACTTGCAACACACATTACCAAGTCAGCAGGTGACGTATAAGCAAAACTGGAGGTAGTGAAGAATGGATAATCACGCACTACAATCCCGATTAGAAAAATATTTAGCCTCCGCAAATGGTAGGGAAGAGGAATAAATAAAACTTCACTGGCGCTTTATACAAAGCCGAAAAGAGCTCTGAGAATGCAAACCCAGAGCATATGATATTGCAACATTGTCTTGTAACCTTAATATAGAAACCCACAGTAACCCCTGCTAGGAGTGTTAAATATTAATAATGGCTCCCAGCTGCTCCTGCTTAATAATGGGATTATTTTGATGAGGAAGATGTGCACAGCTTAAGGAACGTTCATCAGTTCAGATGATCCTACTTTCCTTTTGAAATTCATGTAGGACCCTCTCTCTTTGCTGCAATTAATTGAAGAACCCAGGGCTATTATTCTTAAAAGGCAAGTTTTGTCTCTGATCTTTGTCCTACATTACATCTTCTTTTTTGTCAGAGGTTGCAACACATGAGCAGAGGTGGACGGTTTAGCTTGATGCACGGCTCATTACCAGAGGGTAGCCTTCTTTTTCCCTGTTCTATCCTAATTACTGCAAATCTGCCCACACATATAGCCCACAAGGATAGCTTTTTTATTGTTCCTCAAATTAAAACATCCTTGTTCTACATCAGTACAACTATTATAAATGGTAATGTCCCTGGCGTGGATCATCATAAACATCAAAGTTAGGAAATGCTGGCTGTTACATTTAATCCTTTACTAAGCAAGTCTGAGTTTCTTTACTGGCAAAGTAGGTGATGAATAGCTGTGACCATTAACAGAATGATTATTTAGCCAGAAGGCATTCTCTTCCCTACTTACTTTGCCACTAAATCATATGCCCACCTTAACCAGACTGACTTGGTACTGATCTTTATTATAGAAGATTGCTGACTGTAATCTGTTGACCATATAATATCTAAAATAAATCAAGATCATGGTCCACTTACTGATCTAGATATGAATGATTTTCAATGATAAAATGGCAGCTAGATATCCAATACTAACTAGAAGTAGTCCAGACTCAAATACTGTGGTTATTTAGAAGATTTATCATGCAACATTACTGAAATGTTGCTCTCACCCTCAGAACAAGTTCAGAAAGACAGAAGAGGCAGTGACAATTCCTGAACTGAAAAATTAATTAGAATTACCTTTAACCACTGCTGCATGAGTAAATATGATAATATTAGCTCCCATGCATCATTTCTGTCATTATCCAATTCTTGTACAATGATTCTATGTAAGAATGTAAAACTAGTATTAACTAGGTCTGAACATGTCCCCAAGGAAAAAAAAATGCAGAGAGGGACTTTGTCTTCTCCAGATTCAGCTCTAAGGAACTCTTGGGTCAGGCAAGCACTCCATAAAGCTTAGTTGAGTTTTATGAGATTAAAGCTTTAATTTCTAGAAGTATGTTTCTAGCTACTATAGCTGCAGCAATAACCTCCCAAAGGCAAAGTGAGTAACAGACGCTACAATGTCTGCAGCCACCCTTGGGACAATGACTCAGAGGAGTGAACTCCTCTGTCCCATGTGAGTCTGATGAGTGTCAAATCCAACTCCCAGTTACATGACTTCAATGCTTGCACTACTGATTTTAAAGCAAGAAACGAGTTTGGGCAAGTACAGCTCCTTGAAACTGGAAGCTACTGTGGGGAAAGAGGTCACAGATGCAGTAATAAGGAAACAGCAAAGAGAAAAGAACAAGAAGAAAGGAAGGGGAGTCAGTAGTGCCAAGAGACTCCTTGAACAGGGAAGGTCATTATCAGCCATTAAACCAATAAACTCAAACTAATTGCCATGTAACCACTGTGCATATCAGGAAATACCCACATAGGCCAATAAGCTGCTGATTCAGAGATCAGGAGGGGGAATATTGCTCCAGGGAACTGAGAATCCCAGTTATAGCAGGGACTGTTTCTAATGTGGCAAGTTTGATGTTGTGATATTGAATGCTCACACCTTGAGGGGTAGGTAAGCACTACAAGTCCTTCCCTCCTGGGGGCTGCCAGAGGAGCTTGTTCACTGGTCTGGAGTCTGTCACAGAGCAGCCCACCCAGCTGGCAGTGTTGGCACAATGCCAGTACACACCACACCAACTCCAGCCCTTTTTAGTGAGACACTGGGAAGCAAGTGAGCTCCAGATTCTACCAAGATCAGACAGGAGGCTAACAACTCACAACTCAGGGCCAATACACCCCAGGGAAGCTACTATTTCACAGACCAATCCATGAAGATATTTCAGTAGCCTAGACACCACATAATGCAATTTTCTTCCTTAAAAATGAAGTGTTATTAGCAAGACACTTCTAGTTTCTTCTGTAATTCATTTTGAATGCATATTAAAGATACAGGTAAAAGATGGGTTAACTAATTTAAGTTCTGGCTCAAATTTCTAACTAAATGTTTGGTTCAGAAGGTATTCACTTCATGTAGAAAAAAGGCAGACAGCTAATCAGATCAAGTATCTTGGCAATATCCCAGGATCCGAATGTCTCTCTGGCTATAATATGGATTTTGAGATAATAAACAAGCATCCCCACAATTTGCTGATGCAAGGAAAAGACAGTCCAGCAACTCCAGAAGAAAAAACCCCTCATATATCCTTGAAAAGGTTTATTACTAAAATAAATCTTTCAACATTAAAATATCCATGGTATCTTTATACTAATGCAAGGGGTGCTTCTGCTGTTCTTGGAGTTGTGACAGCTGATTTAAAGTGTATTGCACACACTTGGCATATAAATAGAGTTTAATATAACATTAGAGGGAATAATACTGTCTAATATTAGTGCACCTTTCAAGTACGTTTTCAAACTAATTGATATTGCATGTTCAACTCATTGTATCACTAATGTTACACAACATTTCCATTTTATTGAACTGCAGCTCCCCTTTACTAAAAGCCACTTTAGCTGAAGTAACTCCTCTGAGTTATTCCAGCTCTAGGCAGGCATCCAGATGTTTGCAGCTTCCATTAATCAGCCGTAAGGCTGCAGCTGATCCATGGCTCCACACTGTACACACAGTAACATTTTTAATAAATGCTGACCCACAGCTCAGCTCTTTTGCTAGGTGGGTCACGGCTGAACTGCTGATCCAGTTCAGCAGATCAAGTTGCTTCACAAGGAATTGAAAGCACTGAGGCGTCACAGTTGAGTGATCTCCTTCTATAGTTGATATAAACTCAATTGCACATCCCTAGGGGAGCCTCCTGCTTCCCAAATCTGTTGTAGACTGCATAAAAATTAAAGTGAACCTTTTCTTGCCATCAGTTTATAGAGTCTCTTGTACTTCCCTGATCTGTCTATGCATTGCTTAAAGTTCCTCTGTTCATGATTGTCTCATTGGCTTCTCATGTGATAATGGGGTGCTGATGTGTCATTCCTTATCAGCAACTCGTGCATCTTGCAGGGCAGCTTTTGTATTTTCCTAATTTATGCCTGGAAACCTGTGGCCAGAGTAGCAACGTTTATGAGCTCGGCCTGGATTTTTGCACTGTATTCCTAACAGCTCCATGAGTCACCCACTGAACATAATCTAAAATTCCCACAATTAGATATTATGTCAGTTGAAGCATTTTATTTTTGGAAACACTTATGTGAATACATACTGTGCTGAGAAGTGCTGAGGTTATGACATGCACATCTTTTTTGCTTAGGTTTAAGAGAGAGGTCTATCCTTCTAGGACTTCCCAGAAAAAAAAATAAACTTACACCACAATAGGTGTTCCATCCACACACTTCCCAGAATCCCAGCCTGGCTGAGTTTGGAAGTGACCTTTGAGGGGGATCTTGTCCAATAGCCCCGAACACAGGCACCTAGAGCAGGTTACTTTGGACACTTCTTGGTATTTTGGTACATATCATGCCTGTACAGGATGTACAAATGTGCACCATCTGTACGTAACACAGAGTTTTTCTTAGAAAGCTCCAGTTCAGCAATAATGGATCAGCTTTCCAAGAAAACTTACACAGGTTTCTTGATGGGACATACCCACTTAAAACACTGTCATTACATTATTTTTAATATAAAATGTTATTCCAATACCTGACGGGACCTTACAGGAAAGATGGGGCAAGATCACGTAGTGACAGGACAAGGGGGAATGGGTTCAAATTGAAAGAGAGTAGGTTTAGATCAGATATTAGGAAAAAATTCTTTACTGTAGTGGTGGGTGAGGCACAGGCGGGTGGAGGGTGGGGAGGCACTGGAACAGTTTGCCAAGGGAAGTTGTGGATGCCCCATCCCTGGAGCTGTTCAAGGCCAGGTGGAACGGGGCTCTGAGCAACCCCGCCTAGTTGAAGGTGTCCCTCCCTACGGCAGGGGCGTTGGAACAAAGCGATTTTCAAGGTCCCCTTCCAACCCAAACCATTCTGGTACAATTACACTTTCATATTTGCGCACTTATGCCCGAAACCACTCCTTTTTACTCTCTCTTCGCATCTCAGACTCAATGACAAAATCCGCATTACTGAGACTCCAGCGGGCTGGAGTCTCCACAGCCGCAGCGCTCTGTGCTGGCCCCTTCACAAACGTGCAAAAAGGAACTGTAACTTCCTCTGGAGGGTTTCTGCAGAGTGACGCAGCCCGCCCAGCCCAGGCCAGCCCCTCACACTCGCTGCCCTCGCCCCACTCCTCCCTCTCGGCCCGGCCGCTGGGCGGGCGCTGCCCCGCGCATGCGGCCTCTCCCCGCCGGGCGGGGCCGCGCCGGGGCCTCCTCCGGGCCGGGCCGGGGCCGTGTCCTGCGGTGCCGCCGGGCCGGGCCGGTGGCGGTGCCGGGGCGATGCCCGGGGTGGAGGGGCCGCGGGGCCGCGGGCGCTGAGCGCGGGGTGGGAGCATGGCCGAGGCGCTGCGCCAGGAGCCGCCGGGCGGGCCCGAGTCGGAGGCCGAGCTGTCGCAGCGGCTGGCCCGCACCAAGGCCCGCTCGTACGGCAGCACGGCCAGCGTGGCGGCCCCGCTGGCAGAGCGATACGTGGAGCACCGGCTGAGCGCCGGGGACACGCTGCAGGGCATCGCCCTCAAGTACGGCGTCACGGTAAGGGAGGGAGCGCCGCTGGCGCCGACACAGGGGCGGCGGGGCCCGGAGCGGCGCTTGGAGCCATGGAATGGTTTGGGTTGGAAGGGAGCATGAAGATCAGCCAGTTCCAATCCCCCTGCCCTGGGCAGGGATGCCTTCCACCAGGCCAGGTTGTTCAGAGCCCCATCCAGCCAGGCCTTGAGCGCTTCCAGGGATGGGGAGTGCAGAGCATCCCTGGAAGCTGAGCATCCCTGGGCAGCCCGCGCCTCAGCACCCTCGCAGCCCGGCTCCGCAGCAGTGGTGGGACCTCGAGCCGGGAGAGGACAGCAACTTGTCCCTTAGAGCATTTCACACCCACAGCGGGCAGAAAATGGTGTTCTCCCCCTGGTACGACACTGGCTTTAGTTTCGGTATTTGAAATGATGACATTTGAGTTCATGGCCTGCTCAGAGGGGTCAGCACCCGGCGAAGGGCTGAAGTTCGCACTGCCCGGCCAGGACACGGCTCCAGACTGACAAACACCGGGATCCCGGGGTGGGACAGAGGTCCCTGGGAAAGGAGACACACTTGCTTCCACCAGGAAACCTATACCCACGCAACTATTCATTACTACACTCACTTCAGATTAAAAAAGAAATTAAATTTATCTTGAAGAGAATCATTATTTTGAGCTTGACGCATAGGCTGTGACAAGGGGAAAGAATTTCTTCTGGTAGCTTCAGGGCTAAACATTCTTCCCTTGTGATCTGCCTCCCAGCCCAGAGGTGAGGCACAAGTGCCACTGGTTTGAAAGTGTTGCTTTTCTGCTTACTTTCTATGGAGAAAGAAAGTTTAATTCTGAGAAAAATGCTGAAAGGCTTATGGCAGCTGAGGACATGCAGAGTCCAGTAGGGTCTACCAGCACTACCATTCCTGACAGAGCAGAGTTCACCTACCCTGCCTTCATCTCTGCTTTTTTGGGGCCCTTATACTGATATGCATCTTCAGTAGTCCCAATATGCAGAATTGCTTGGGGCCAAGCAGCTGATGAGCATGGCACTGGTACACAGTCAGTGTCACACATCAGCTGCAACCAGCACCTTCCAGTTGGCTCTTTCTAGAAGAGATACAATACAGTCCCAAACTAATAGGCTCTGACTGGAACGGTTTCTTTTCCTTCTCTTGGTCTGCAAGATCTACTAAAGCCTTCTATCACCTTAATAGCATTCAGCCTTTGTTGTGGAACGGGTTAAAAGGCTATTTCTCTTCCCTTTTGAAAGATTACGCCACTTTTGACCAATTCTTTTTGGCAATGGGGCTAATGACACTTTGGGTTTACACTGGTCCACATTAAAATGAAGTTTTGCTCACTAAGAAGGCAAAGCAGCACATTGGATGTTTGATTTCTTTTTTGTTTTTGGCAGCACTTTCCATTATGGATAAAGTCTGTGGCCTAAATGATTTAGCCATGTTATTCCTCATTCAGAAGTGAAAAATATAAACAGATTACTAAAAGAGTAGTTTTCCAGAGAAAAAGTAATTTCTAAACAATTTAAAACCCCCTTTCAGCTAAAGTGAAGTTGTGGATCAAACCTGTACAAATAACTTTAAGTTATGAACCATAAACTTTGTTTATAGTATGGGTTTAATAAGCTTTTGCTGTGTTGATGATGCATTTGAAGTATAAATGTTAGGGTTTTTTCCCCAGCATGTCATTGATTACTCAATTTAGTGTTGGTAAGTATTGTGCTTAAGAAACCAGAGCTGCATCATTATAGACTTCAGTTGAGAAAGGTTAATCTGATATGAAATGTCCCTAAGAGCAGTGCCAAGTTTGGTGAAATTAGCCATTGTGTTTCTGTTTTAATGGGTTTCAACCCAGGCTAGGAATGTATGCAAACATGTTTGCTTTTAGCAAAATGAAGAACATCGTGGTTTCACACAATGACAAGGACTCACTTCCCCTAAAGAGTCGTTCCATTTGCTTCCTGCATCATGTATCCTTGGCTAGGAGTGGGAGTTGCTGTAATGAAAACATCAGAATTATCTTTGGCTGCCCTTGCCTCCAGTATCACTGTTTTTAGAAGTTTCCCCTGTGGTTTTCCTCTCTGGGAGTTACTTTGTAGCAAGAGACATCCTGTCCAGTGCCTGCTTTGGCATGACTTGGCAGAGACAGTGCAGGACAGATGAAAATGTCATGTTGAGGGAGAGAGATCAGTGTGCTTTGTTTGGCCTCATGCTCTGCTCTTCACCCCATCCCCCAGATACTGGCTATTAATCTTTACAACTTGGCTTCTTTATATCTTCCTTCTGGGTAAATTAACACTGGGAATTCATGTTTAGTATCATATTTATGGTTCAGTGCAAGTGCTGTATCTCTTTTGAGGGGAGAAGAAAGAGGACTATGTTTCATTGTCAGTAGAAGCAGTTTTAATTACTTAGTTCAGCACCAGTTTATGCATTAGTGCAGGTTCAGTTAAAATATTAAGCACGTGCTACAGCTTTTGCTCTTTCACTGTGATAGATCTGTAGCTAACAGACCCAAGTTCAGTCTTCCTAGCACTAAAAAAAGAAAGCTCTTGTTAAATTCTGTTCTCCATACGCCTATGAGTGTCATACTGACTTTAGGAGTTATATATTGCACATATGAATTAACCTGCTCAAGGCTGAGGGATGTTCTTTTTAGAACCAAGTACTTTCCATTTCACTGTTACTCAGTTCAGAGGTACACAGTCTTCCAAATGCCATGAGGTGGTACTTTAGTAAGAAATAACCAGAGGTAGAATTACAGTGAAGTAGGAGAGAGAATAGCAGTACCAGTGCATTATTTATCAGCTATCAAAGCATCACCTTCCAACTCCCCTGCAGTAAATATCTCAGTTTTCAGCTTCTGTATTGTATTAGAGAATAGCTCCAGCTAGTATTTTAAACATTTTTGACTCCCATCCAGACAGACAGCTTTTAGAAATCCTAACAGTTGCCATTTACACTAGGGCCATTATAAGGTCTCATGACTAAATCAGGTGAAACTTCCTTTTTGCCCTTCAGATGGTGCTCAGCTTGGGAGAGAACTTTTACCCTCTACTGTATGAGCCTAACTGAAAACAGCTTCCAAACTTCAACAGCTGGTAGAGTAGAGAGCTCCTCTTACTTGTAGTAGCTTACTATGAGTCACCAGATGTTAGCTATTCAGTTTTTGAAAGGGATTATTAAATCTAAGCATTTCATCATTTTAGCCATCTGCATCAACAGGTTGGGGTTATCTTTAACCAGAGAATACATTTTTTTTTTATATGTAACGGGTAGAAATTGCTTCCTGCTGAGCTTTACTGCACTGTTTTCAATACCTTCCCATACACCTGTCCTTCCTAGAGAGAATCCTATTTACTTTTAGGGAGAAAGATTTCATCAGGTTTCCAGGACCCAAGCAAATGCATCCATGCAGGACACCAGTCCTATAACAGCACTGCAGCAGATACTTTTAGTGCACAGTACAGGTGTACAGTGCATAGAGTAGCTGATTTGAGTTCTGCAAGTGGTCTTTTCTTTTGCAGTTGGGAAGGACTCCAAGTAGTGCCAAAGTTTGAGAGACTGACAAGGATAAGATGATGGAGCAATTTTCTCATCATCTGAGCACTGAACTCTAGATACTCAGACTTTGAAGCAGCAAGTGGCTAGTACTTGGAACACTCAGCTCTGAGTGATTATGCTAGCAGCAAGACTCCTTACAGTCTTTATTCTTATTCACTTTAGCTCCATGTAGTTCAGTAAAAATAATTAACAGTTCTAATGAAAGCACAAGGTTTTTTTCAGTTTTTTTCTGTTCTCTTTATACTTATTTTCAAGCAAGTTTTATTTAGAGGGCATTTATCATTCCAGTACTGTAGTGACTGGGGATTTTCTGCTTATTACAGTCACCAGGGGACCAGAATGGTAATTTTTTTTTTTTCTGCTTAGAACTTTCACTAATGAAATCATGAATTCAGGTTATGACTAAAGCATAAAGTCACATAATCATGGATTCAGATTTCTGTGCTTTTTAAAAGCTTGCAGTTGAGAAACAGGAAGTTAGTTTGTTGACTTAGAAGAGAAATTTTGATGAGTTAGAACTTAAACATTTTTAGTAAGGACACAGTATAAACATTTACTGGGAGCTTTCCTTCGCCTGTAAATCAATGGAATTTATAATAGCTTCTCAGATTAACTATAGAACAAGGGGGTTTTATGCATTAGCATGCTGAGAAAGAAGGTTGCTTCTGTCACAACCCACTCATTAGTACAGGCAATCTTGGGTAAAAGTAGCATAAAAAGTATGTAGCAGGCATGTGGTGGCTGTTACCAGGCACATTATCACACACGTGAGGCTGCTGTTGAAGGTGCTGCAGATTCAATTTACTGAACAAATGCAGCCACTGGTCTGTGCAGCTGCATGACAGTGTTCAAGAGTCCCCCATTCTTTTCACTGCCTGACTCCTCACTGAAAATCAGGACTTCATCTGAAGTCTGAATGTGTTACATCAGCTGGGGGGAATACCCAGGATGAGGCATTTACTGCTCTTCCAGGACTTGTGTTGGTCACTGTTCGTAACTAACATGTCCTAGAATCCTCAGGGTAACTTCATTGCCCCTTATTTGGGTTCTGCATGGTTTTACCAGAGGGTTCACCTGCAGCAGCTGCTAGCAGTTCTGAGCCTTACTGTAATATAAATCCAAATCAGCAGTACTTTTGCAACAGAATTTTTATTCTTTGGCAGGTTGTTCATGTGAGCCTGTATAGAGACTAGAAGACTGTTCAAGAAAAGCATCTTCAGGTAGTGCAAGACTTTAGAAAAAGCACTATTTTGGAGTCAAGTCTACATGAAAGAAGCTAGGATGTTAGCAAGGCTAAAACAGAGCATGCACTCTGAAATCACTTTGAATGCAAACAGACTCTTTCCTGAAGTCATTGCTGCTGCAAAGAAAGTATAGATTTATTATAACTAAAGGGTATTGTACTACTTCAGAAAGTTAGTACTTTATACTTTGCCAAAACCTAATAACTTACATTTTTCCTATCTTTTTCAGATGGAACAAATAAAGAGGGCAAATAAACTGTTCACTAATGACTGTATATTTCTGAGGAAAACCCTGAATATTCCTGTTGTATCAGAGAAACCATTACTGTTCAATGGACTTAGTTCACTGGAGTCTCCTGAGAATGAAACTGTTGACAGCTCCCCTTCTTGTGATGAAGGACTAGTAACAGTTCAGGAAGAAAGTAGTTCTTCTCCCAGTCCTCAAGAGCCTGACAGTCAGCCCACTGCACCAGAAGAATTATCTGCCAAAGATTTCCTACAGAGATTGGACTTGCAGATTAAGTTATCCAAACAAGCAGCCAGAAAACTAAAAGATGACAATGTCAGGTAAATGCCTCTTTTGGTATTAAGCATGTTAATCTCACCCTGAAGGCATTTTAGACTGGGCTGGACCCTCTGTGTGGGGCCTCTCAGACAGCATCTGCAGCTTTAGTTTGTCAACAACAACTCTCTGCTATTATCACGCACCAGATACATTGAAAGCACAGCATTAGCAGGTGCCTTGATATGACAGTTAAAAAGGCTGCCTCACAATACATGGTTAGAGAATAGCAATAATATTTCATAAAAGCTGGAAGGGCAGCGTTCTCCAAGATGCCTTGCTGTCTAAGAGGGCAACTACTTAAGCAAAACCATAGTTTTCAGTAGGCCTATGTGGAAGCTGAATGTGTACAGCAAGGCATGATTTCATTTTTCTTCTGTCCCAAATTGCCTCATTATTGTGTAAATATGCTCCATAATGCCGTTTCAGTTAAGCTATCCTATCACCTTTCCCTGTGCAGTCTCTCCCTTTGTGGATCCACCTGTGCAGATGTCATCTTTTCTTCAATATTTCTTCTACATTCACTCATAGAAAAAGTAGTATTTTCTGTCCTGTCTGCCACAGTGGTTATCCCCTCACATATGTAGGTATCCCATGGAGAGCACAGAAGGACTAAGAGCAAGAGTGGACTTCAGTAGTGTTTGTTCTCCATGTCCCTGGGACAAGCTTCCTCAGCCTGGTCACAAGCAACCTCTTGGGCTGGCTCCCTGCCTGTTTATTCTCCTCAGAAATCACCTCAGTGGGGGATGCTGAGGTGGCCTTTCCCATGACAATAAAAGGTGTGACTGCAGAGCACTGATATTGCAAGCAACATACTTTTCACACTAAGCAGAAAGTAACCTTTCAGGAAAAATTGTTGTTGGAGGTCAGAACCTTCTCTGTTCAAACTCATCCACTTCCATTGTTACATATGAAGCCACGTAGAGCATCTATCAAAATGTGCTGCTGCTGACTTTCAGATCATTAGATGTATGTACCTAACACAGACTAGAGGTGTTGACCCAGCAGTTAAACTGTGTGACAGGAAACCACAGTCCCTGCCACAGAAAGGCAATTATTTTAACATCACTTCAACACAATAACATGCTAATTTACAGAAGGAAATTCACTCAGACCTTGCTGCCCTGTGAGCAGAGCCAATACAGTGAAAGCAACATCACACAAATAGTGCAGTGCTCCTACTAATATCCATTTCCTGTACTGCTTAAGTACAGCTTGGGAAATGGGGGCCTGGTACCACATTTCCTCCTAAGAAATAATGTATACAGGAGAATGAGCTACTTTTCTACCTCCTGTTCAGATTTAGCAGAGAATTTTGTTAGTTATGCACAGAGCACAATTTTTGTTGGTCAGGATGCTACAGGACACATGAGATACAGAGCTACAGGCTCCATGCTGAGCAGGATGTTACCCAAAGCTTCTGAAGAGAAATAGCTTCCTGTGCATCTGACGAAGTCTTCACAATGTTCCCTTCTACCCCAGCACATCTGGCTTTCAGTCATGGCCCACAAAAGCCATCCCTGCCTTGTCCTCTCCAACACAGTTGGAAAGGACAGACCCCTTTACAGTCAGACAGGAAGGGGCAGAGGACCAAAGTGAACATTTATTCCTTGCAGGCAGCAGGAGTAGAGAGAGACCATTGCCAAAAGCCTCGGAGATACTTTTCAGCTCTGTACCATCAGTGGTGTTTCTGGACCCAGACTGGAAGGTGGCAGCATTCCTTACTGTGTCCCAGCCACGTCCCAGGAGGCACCTGTTCTCCTTCCTGCCGAGACCTTTCTTGTCCCTTGCTTGGAGCAGGAAGCCTTTGAAAAATGGAGAGCCAGGATAGTAAAACAACCATATGAATATGCAAGTTTTCTATTAGAGTGAAAGCCATTTATGAAGTTAAAGTGCTGTTTCCAGCTGCTCTGGCCTTCTGTATTAGGGTTGCCTTGTCAAAGCCTGCTTAGAATGTGACGTGTGCCAACACTGCCGTGTTTCAGTGTCTGAGAGTAACAAAGGAGCACCTGAAGTTAATCTGCTGCCACCAAAAGTGATATGAAACTAAGGCAACTGCAAGCAGAAGCAGACTATCCGTTTGAGAACTTAAAGAGCCACAATTTCTCACCCTACAGTGAGCCTGATCTGACTGATTGTGAGAACCACAACGTCTGTTTAATTGCTCTTTACTTTGATCGCCCTTAAATTGCCAAGAATGCATGTGCATGCATGCACTGACTCAGATTAAACCACACAAGGCTGTTTTATAGTCAGAAACTGCCTTGTGCTACAAAAGCAGCTTAAGGTGAATTACATTGTTTAATTACAACTCTTGAAGTCACTCCTTTAAGTGTTTTCAAAGGAATAAAGTATATTAACCTCTAAAGTCAGCTACTTTCCAGCTAAAACCTCTTGTTTTTCGGTAGAAATGTTGAGGAGCACATAGTTGCAGATTTAGACTACATACTAAACTGTAATAGCTGTGCACGTAGATAAGCATTAAAGGTTATAGAATGTGATCCACTGAGTTTGTGCCAGCTGCCATTCACTGTTACAGTTTATGTAAGCACATGGATAGATCTACATGCAATACTACTTTTACTAGAGTTTCATTGAATAAGAAATCATTAGCTAATGAATCACTAATCATGCATATGCAAGATGCAGTTCAAGCAATAAAACCTTTTTGCTTTGAGCAGTGTTTTTATAATAGGCCAAAAGAAAGGTGAAAGGATTAATATAGTTGTTTGTAGCATATGTTGCTAACTCATGTATTTGCATATTAGGGAAGAATACTCAGTTTTATCCACATGTGAAATAAAAGCAACATAATAGAAGATATGGTGGTGCTTCATCTTCCTAACAGCCCCAAATGCTGTTATGCATACTTCAGGGTGTCAAAACTGAAAATAAGTTTAGTTATGCTTTTTGTCTCAGGTAGTTGAACACCAGATGTCTTATGCAAGTCCTTAAGATTTTAGAGTGGTACTGTGGTAGACCAGAACACTGAGGCCATATGCTATGCTTGTGGGACAGGTCACATCTTTCTGCATTTGCCTTTTAGTGGCTCATTTTGAAAACTTTGTAACTGAGTAGAGCCACTCTAATCACTGTTGGTTATATGAGCTGATATAACTGGTGTCAGCAGAGGAACAGAACCATATACTGTCACCTGCTCAGTTGCCTTGACCTGAACAGAGGAAAGAGTAGGGTGTTGAAGCCTGTTAACTCACAGCTCAGATTGCTGCCTTGTTTAATTGTGCGTTCTAGAAGCATCCAAGCATTTGAGTTTATTTGTTCACACTCAGGTGTGCTTGCCCTTACAGAAGTGGTTGATTGTGCCTGATACATGCCACAGCTTGGGGGAGATTTCTTTCAGCCCCTGTATCCTACTGGGCAAAGTGGAGACAGCAAATGGGAGGGGACAGCACTGCAGTGTTTTAATGCTGTGCTGTTCCTTTTCCATTCCCTGAAGGAGAATGTTGCAGTGACTTACCACTCTGCTATTTTAGGCGTCTTACAAGTAAAGAAAATTGTTTGGTCATGAAGCAGATACACTCTGCCATGTTGGTGCCTGTGGGCCACATAAGATTTTATTTTATATAAAGCTCAGCTTGTTCTTAAGCCATCAGAACAGAGTTGTACTTGCTATGCATGGTTCTAAGATCTACATTAGTAATATTCCCTGGCCACTACTGTGGTTTGGAGTAGTGTTGCAGACCTCTCATGGGCTAGTCCTGCAGCCTGGGACAGAAGGGCAGAAGGTGTTCTTGCCCACCCTTGCTGGCAGCTGCAGCAGCAGTTCCAAGCCATGGTCAGAAATGTATTTTGCACCTTACAGCCAGTCACTGCTTTGCCTCAGTTCAAGCATAACAACCTACTATATAGTTTTTATGTCCCTGCCATGCACAGAAGCCCCTCAAAACTAGCTGTAACCCCAGTGCCTTCTGCCCTCTGCTGACATCTAAGAGCCCATAGTGCACATTGCACAAGGGAAGTGGGGACAAAGAGCCTAGACAATGCTTTTGTTACTTGGATGTCTGAAGACCTGCTAATATAACATCAGTATTTCAGTTCTTCAGTTGTCTATATTCACCCATAATCAACTGCAGCTCATTTCAGTTCAGTGTTTGGCTGTTGCCATGTCATTATGTATATTATTCCTACATTAAGGCTTTCAAGAAGAATGATTGAAAGGCTGATTCTATTAGCCTTTGATTGGAAGGAAGGTAATTTGCTGTAACACTGCCACATTTTATTCTCCTGAAAGGAGAAAGGTAACAAAGCTAAGCAGTACAAAGTCATTTCCAGTGTGGAGCATAGAAAATAAATTCTCCCCCACTGGACAGTCTGAGCTCTGAAAATGTAGTAGTTCTTCTTCACCCTCACACAAACTAACAGGAGACTGCTACTTGTAACTAAGTTCCAGGCATATGTGGCTAGAAACACAGTGCCCCAGAAGAGCATATAGCAGAGCTTCAGAATACACTTTTTGAAATATTTAGCTTCAGCCAAGTAGTTATGGTTGAATTTTACAGTCCTGCAGTCCAGTCTTACAAGTCTGGTATGTGGGTAGGTTTCAGTTCTGAAAAACATTTTAAGATGTGTTGTCTTGGGAGAACTTACAGGTCTGAAGTGTTTTTAGTGCTTATTCAACTAAACATGAATTGTTTGCTTCCTTACCTTACTGTCATGCCAGGTGTCATGGAAAGTATCTACAAATGATAGTATTTCCTGGAAGTTTTGTATGCAGCATTGATTATGTAAGGAAGGATGCTACTTAAATGTTGTACACATGTCATCTGTATCTTAAGATCATCCTTGATACTGGTTCTGCAGCATCACTAATGTAAACAGATGTATTTGTAAGAATGGCTAAAAATCTGTTCACAGTACCACTGTAACCACACATCCCTGCAATAACTACCAGTTTCATCCAAAACTTGGGTTTTTCGAGGTTTCTCTTTTTGAAAAGATTGCTTCAAGGCAAAAGAAATATTATGCCTTAGGCTTAAGATAATACTTTTGCTGGGAAAATGAGTGCAAATTACTCAGCTGCTTGGTTAGTTTGTAGAGTTCTTCTCTCTGATTCTGTTTTGGGGGGCTGTATGAAATTTCAGTTGTAGATAAATAATCATGTTTAAAAGTTATTAGGGAAAACACAATTAGGGTTTTGATATTGAAATATTTAATTTTTACCTCATATCATTATTAGACTATTGGAATAACTGTACCTTTGTATGAAGGCAGATACAATATTAAAAGTAATCCTTAGAAGCTCACAGTGTAGCAATTTTAAAGTCTTTCTGTTCTCACCAAAACACTCTCAGGAACAAAATTTTGGAGCTACAGTAGTACAAAACAGTGATCTTTGGAGAACGTGGCATGCTTGAATTAGTACTGGATGCTGCACTGCAATAGCCTTACATAACCACTTTTTTTTTAAAGGCAATCAAGTAAATAGCAGGCAGACTGATTTTTCCTGAGGATGTTTTAACAGCAACACTATTTACCGTTGTCCAGTCATTGCATTAACAATAACACTTTGGGAGAACTATTTTTCCTAAGAAAATCCAAGTGATGATTCTCCATGGTGATTGATGCTCAGGAGCAACAATGAGGGAGCCCACTCAAGGAATGCCCTTGCAGCAGCAAGACACAGATCCAGCTACAGCTCCTGTTCTTGCTTCATTTGGTCCATCTATACCCCTGCCATTCAAAAGGTTGAAACAAACCTCTAACTAAACTTATTTTGTAAAATAAGAAATTGAGAGCAATAGTACAGGAATTCCATTATGCCCTCCACTTTTTTATCCTTTACAGTATTTCTTATTCATTTGGCAATGTAGTGTCAAGAATAGTACTTTCTGATGTTGTTGAACTTACACAGCTTTACTTGTGTTCAGCATTCTGTTCTTTAAACATAGTAGGAACTCTAGAGATGTGTAATTAACAGTATTATACTGCAAGTATTCCTGTTGGGCAAGGCTGGCTTTGCTTAATTTGATCCATTAGGAAAACTGGTTACCTGCATTTTCATTACAGCTTCACTGTTGAGACATGGTATGTTCCTGACCTGATGATTATGATCATTTTCTTTTTAGAGAGGAGGAGGATGAGGAAGGTCCCTATGCAACTTCTTCATATCACCAGTAGAAGACAGATGTGATGGCCTGAAAACTTCCCATGAAATCAGTTCTTAAAGAACTAAACAGTCAATAATTCAAAACCCAAGTCTTTTGGACTCATCATCTTGATGTACTTAAAAGAAGTCATGATGGTAATTGCACTGAAATGATGACCTCTTCTGCCTTCCATAGGTTAATGTCCTTATGCTATATCAACAAAGGGTTTAAGCCTTCCAAAACTAGTAATGGCCTTTCTACCCCTTCAGTGCAAACTGTAGCATGGTAGCAACAATATATCCTTGAGGTCACCTTTATGCAGGATGTTGATCTTTAGTAAAGATTTTGTAAATAATTGTTAAAGTGAAATTTGTTTTAAGTATTTAAAAATATTAAAGTTTGCTTGTAAATGACAAACTATGAAAGTAATAGGAATTTACTTATTCTGCAAACATAGGCAAGTTTGCTGTGAAAGTTTTGTCTACTTCAGGGCTGCAGAACTTGCCTCTGAACTCTGTGTGTGTGTCTGTGTGTGGTTATGATGTATTCCTAGAAAGGGGAATTCAACTTGCTTTGATGAGTTAAAGCCTTTATGGTTAAACAACTGTTTGCAAATTGGATTTCTGCTAATACAAGGGACGAGTTACAGCCAGAGATTTTTCTTTGTGAGATATGACATTGGAATATCAGATGTGTGTTCTTGTGTGCAGTTATATTTTGTGTGGGTTTAATTTAATAAAATACAAAAATACCGATGTGTCTGTTCATAATGCAGTGAGCTTGGTCCTAGCCTGTTTTGTGTGAAGAATGGTTTGTCTAGTTATATGAACTACTAGATACTAATATCAGGGTAAATAGTGTCCTTTACTTTTACCATATAACTCACCCTCCTCAATGAGACCTGTAAGAGCTATTTTCTCTAATTGTGCAGTCAAGAAAACTATTAGGATAAGAAATGAAAACTATTAAGAGCCACCCTGACAAGCCTGTTCTGAGAAGAAATGCCAGTGTTCAAGTCTGCAGGTAGACCTCACCTGAAGCTCAGGAAGGCAGAATGCAGCCTGCATTCACTCTTTGCTCCAAAGTTAGTGTATTAGCAACTTCTTATTAGGCATCCTAAATTTTTTCCTCAAGTATTCAATAAACTTCACAAAACTCCCATCATTAAAAACTTGCTGGATCCCCACTGTGACAGATGCAGTTTCCTATCTTTCTGCTCATCAATATAATTTATCATTCCCTCAAAGCAAAACCCTTTTGCAGTACATTAAGAGAGAAACAATATAGAAAGTTTCATTGATTCACGAAAACCAGAAGTAAAAATTCCAAGCTTGGCAGGAATTGGTATTTCCCTAGAGCTGGCAGGAGCTCAGATCCAAGCAGGCTCATTCAGATCAACTCCAGCTCTGGTCCTAAAGAGGAGGTCTGCAGTGGCACACAAATTAACGAGAACAGAGAAAGCCCAGAGTGAATAAAAGGAAGCACTGATTTTTCTTGAAGAGACTGGTTAATTAGTTTTAAGTCTTGTATCTTTCTTAAATTGGGATTTTTATTTATTCCTCACAGGGTAGTAACTTCTATTGTTGTCAGTTAATTTCAGGACATCATGAAACCAAGAATGAACTGCTTTTCCAGAGGGAACCCTAGCTTCAAGCCCAGTTACATTTTATAATCCTACAGAAAAATTTAATCCTTTTCTACCAAGGGCCTGCTATTGTGATACCCCACCCATCCAGCACACACAGGACCAGGGTGCTTTGCTGAGCAGGTCAGAAGCGCAGCTGTCCTGGCACAGCGAGTGCTGCCCCTCCTGCCCAGCGCCGACTGAGCTCCTGGCAGTGACGCTTCACTCTGGCCCTCCCAGTGGGCTGCAGAGCCTTCAGGACAAACAGTCCCTCACACCACATACGCCTATTTTCCCTGACTGAGAAAGCCATACAGAAGGGAAGGAAGGGAGGAAGCAGCTCTGCCAGCCTGAACACACCAGGGCCCCTTGAGCACACACCTGACCCCTCAGACACAGCAGCCACACGGCAGATTTCGGCCCAGCAGCGTCCTGATAATCCACAGCATCTCTGTTCCCTGGAAGCCCCTCCACACCGGCACACAACACGGCATTCGGTGCAAAACCAGTAGAGACATCCAACCCACCCGTGCCACACACCATCCTCCTGCAGGGAGAGTTTCTGGGCTGTCACTGCCCACCACAAAGGACACCTGTAAGAGCCCTGCCTTGGTGCCGCCCCAGCGCAGGTCTCCACTCCTCACTTCCCATTAGATGTCCTTCATGTGCCCCAAGCGCTCAGGGCTGGGCAGAGAAGCCCCAGCTTTTACTTCCACTCCATCTTTGGCTCTTCCAGTCCTGTTTACCAGCAGCCACTCTCCTTTGCCCTGGGCCCGTCTGCTCTTTGTGGGCAGGGTAGGAGTTCTGATGAGCCTTTGGTTCAGCTGAGCCCTGATGAGCCCACAGGCGGCTGGGTCTCCTCACCTGAGGGCACTCCAGCTTTTCCTTGAGCACCAATTGCACAGATTCTGTGTCCTGGCAGCCCCTCACAGCGTGGGCAAAGAGTACAGGTTTTCCGGTAGATAGATGTGGTGTGTCATAATCCCTCGGGGAAATATGGAGACCAACTGCCCATTTTTTAAGTAGAGGTAAAATATTTTTAGGAATTGCTTTCCTTCACTGGCGACTCATCATGGCTGCCGGCGGCTGGGCCCAGGGAGAGCTGGGCAGGCAAGAGGAAACTGCCTGGAAATCGTCTGCAATACACTCAGAGTGATTCAAGGTGGAGCTTTACTACTCTTAAAAAGAGTTAAGACTCTGAAATAACTAATGTTTTAATACCTTAATCCACATTTTCATGTTATTATTTAACAAAGTGACATATTTGCCTGTACTTTTTATGTATTTGTATTAGTTACCACGTATATTTTGCCTCCCACTCTGCTTTTATGCCTGGTACACTTGTAGCTTCATTCTTTGTTTCTATATTTCTACCAATCCTGCAAGGTGTGGTTTATGGCTGGAACAGGGCAATTTCAGGCAAAAGTGAAGCACTTAGTGCAGATAAAATTCTATGTTTTGCAGCTATTTTGTGGTGAGGAACCTGCATGTTTGAAGTTTTGTTTTTACATATTTCTTCAATCAAAGCTTGAAAAGTCAAAATCTGGGCATGCTTGGACTTGGATCTTTTCAAATGAAATATGTGGGACATACCTCATAAAAAGTTTACACTTGGGACTCAATTGTAATGTGGCTGGAGGCTACTAAACCCCTGTAAATCCAGCTAACTCAGCCACCAGGTTCTGTAGTTGCACCCAGCCTTCTCAGAAGGGCATCCCTGTGGTGTCCCACCCCTCCCTGCATTGAGATGAACTCCTGTTGCTCCATGGTGCAGGATAGCTTAAAAAAAGCTGGGCAGTGGATAGAAGAGATGCATTCTCCTTAGCACACAACAGCAACCTTGTACTGCTTGTTGTGGTTTAACCTCAGCTGGCAACTCAGCCCCACGCAGGCACTCACTCACTCCCCTGCTGTGGGATGGAGGAGACGAATAGAAGGGTGAAAGTGAGAAAACTCACATGTTGAGATAAAGCCAGTTTAAGAGGTAATGCAAAAGCTGTGCACACAAGCAAAGGAAAACAAGGGATTCATTCACCACTTCCCATGGGCAGGCAGGTGTTCAGCCATCCCCAGGAAAGCAGGGCCCCATCCCAAGTAACGGTTATTTGGGAAGACAAACATCATCACTCCCAATGTCCCACCCCCTTCCTCCTTCTTCCCCAGCTTTATACACTGAGCATGGTGCCACATGGTCTGGGATATCCCTGGGGTCAGTAGGGGTCACCTGTGCCAGCTGTGTCCCAGCTTCTTGTGTACCCCCAGCCTCCTCGCTGGTGGGGTGGGGTGAGGAGCACAAAAGGCTCAGTGTGAGCTCTGCTCAGCAGAAACTAAAACATCTCTGTGTTATCAACACATTTGTGTTTCCAGCACAAATCCAAAACATATGTTGGCTACTATGGAGAAAATAAACTCTATCCCAGCCAAAACCAGCACACTAATGTAGCTTGTAAAGTGTTTAATAAAGTACAGTATCAGAAACAATAGTCTATTAGAAAAGCTCAAAAGGTGAATACCATATATATTGTACTTGTTACATTTTCAGTGATAATTTAAGAGTGAAGGATTTCTGAAGGATCCAGCAGAGATATAAACAACACAGAAACTGATTTTTGTCAGTTTAGAACCAGAGACATGCAGGTGTTGAAGATACCTTTCTCATCAGGAAGAATGCAATAATTAGATTTACTAATTATGGACTAAACACATCAGCAGGGGATGTCCAGTCCTAATGTGCTCGAAGTGTTCCCAGAAAAACAAGGACTAATCTGTAGTGCAGGTTGAAACTTGCGTCACTTGGTTTGATTTTATTTAGCACAAGTCACAGCCCCTTAAAAATGCAGGGTGATTCATCAGGCTGGCTGGGTTTTCACTGTCTAGTTCTGAAAGGTGTGATGTACTGATAGATGTTCATCCAATGTACCAGCAATGAAACCACTATGTGAAGCATTCAAATAACAAGTTTAGTGGGCTTGGGCAGGCTGGGAAGCGAATCTAATTTGAGGAACCATAGCTGGGATTGCTGGTTTATCCATCAGAGGCTTCCCTGTTCTCAGCTACTCATCAGGTTGGTCCAATTATCTAAGTGTGTACCCCAAGTGATGCACAGCAGCAGTGTAAGAACAGTCCAAGAACATGCATACTCTGAAGTACAATCAGGTCGTGCCCACTGTTGGGACATTTTTTCCTCTAAATTATGTCATTGATACTTTGTTGAAGTTATAGAATTTGCAAAACTGAGAGATTAACAAATATGGCACCACCCTTTTCGTGGACACATACTGTTCATAATCACAGGTCACTAACTGATATCTTCCTGTTAGTACCAGACTCATGAGAGACCAAAATAAGAAACTAACTTACAATGAAAATGGAAAATATTATTATATTACTCATTATATTGACAGGAGAAGAAAATTTGGGGTCTTTTTTAAAATAACCATTGGGGAAGAAAAGTTTGTCCTTTTTTGTTTTTTCACGTGCAGATCCTTGGTCACTGCTTTAAAGGTCTACAGTTAGTTAGTTACCATTCTCCTGATTTCTTTCAAAAATCCATATTTGTGAATCAGTCTGCTTTTCCTGTGTGATAGTCACATAAGAAAATAAGTCACAAGCTGTTGCAGAACACAATTGAGATCCACAGGGACAAGAAATTTGGATCTTTGGGAACATCAGCAAATAACAATAAACAAATTAGAAGGTTTGGATGAGAACAAATACACTGATTCAAAACAACAAGAATTCTTTTCCCTAATTATTTTCTCTAGATTTCCTAAGGGACTATTTTTTAAAGAGGAAGCTTATATTGACTATGTTTTTGGGTACAGCTTTTGCCTTAAAAAAATAAATCACCATTAGTGACTGATACTGCAGTTCAGTGATTCATATCAGGATGTGTGTGAGCAGCCAGTGACGTACTCTGTGTCTGCCAGAAACCATTCACTGGCTTATGTGTCATCAGTTTGCAAAGAGTTATGCTGTTATACCTCACTACCATCACATTCACTTCATATTGGTCATCAATTGATAATTTATCAATAATCAGTTGATAATTTATGTTTTTCAGGGATTCCAGAGTTTACTGCATTGCTCAAATCTCTTCCTCCCTAATCTCCAGCTATGCTAAGAAAATGAGAAGGGAAATGACCCAAGGAAGTGTTTTAACATTTAGAGAAGTTTGTGCTGTGCAGGCAGTGCTGTAAGTCAGTTATCTCCCTTCACTGCAGGCAGATTCCAACCTGTGCATCAGCTGACATTTTTTAACTGTATTAATCTCAGAGATATCATAAGGTGTTTTTTAAAAAATCAGAGAGGGATAACCTCAACTATCAATGAAGAATCTGTAAGTAAAGAGAACAGGGTTTTCCTGGAGTTCATTTACACAAATAACTGCTGCAGGTGATAAGTCTCAGGACTTACATCTTCTGGAACTCAGTTTAAAATCTCCCTTTCTAAAAACTTCCTTACCTTTGATCTTGTTTTATGAGTTCTTCATATATAAAATTATCCATTCACTTAAAGACAAAAGACCCCATAAGCCATTCTTCCAAAACTTTGTAAGTTCAGGAAGAAGAATGAGAGTGACATTTTTGTTTTCCTTTTTCATTGGGAAGTACCAGATTTTTGGCTAATGACAACATATATATAGGCAAAAAAAAAAAAAAGAAAATTTACAAGATGATACTGCTCAACACAGAGCAGAGGTCAGCAAAGAGACCACAGCCTTGATATTCAGAGATAGTGAGATATGATAGATTCTTTAAGTCTTTCTGAAAAGCAAGGCCCATGTTCCTAAAAACATCTCTAGTTGCAAACTTCCCTTTCCATGCAAAATAACTTGAATTGCTTTCCTTTTTTTTTCTTTAGAGAAAGTAACAGCTATTTACACTTGCTATCAGGATACTCACATCAGGAATTCAACTAATTATGCATGCACAGTCATCGAATGGTGCACCAAAGAGAATGTTCATACATGCTGAAGGAGAGAATACAGCTCTGTAATATGAAAGGCAATGGTAATGTCAAAGATTTATCAGTTAGCTAAGGACACTACAGTCCAAATTACAGGATACTACATAAAGAAATAAAAAAGGATCAAAAAAAAGATATTAAGATTTAAACACAAAATTTCTGAATATAAATAATATTAAGATTAATAAAAACTTTAATAGGTAAATAATTTTCAAATATTTTATTTAGAGAACTATGAACTATTTTCTAATAATGCCCTTTACATAGTTGTATCTATAGAAAGCTTGTTGAGTGTGAGCAAAAAGATGTAGCATTAAAAGAACTTTCCATCAGAAACGATTGGTTGATCTACAAAAGTAAACCAAACACAAATAATAAATCAAAGAGAGCATTACAGAAATATTGACCCTATCCAATAGAAATTCACTGTCAGAATTTGGTGTTTAGGGTTGACTTGTGACTGTAGGAAAATACAGGATGCAGAGGGTGAATGGAACACTACAGCTCTTCATTGCTGTCTAGAAAGTTGTCAGTACAATGTAAACAGAGCATTTCTAATGATATCCTCAAATTAACAGATCATAAGTCACCGAGCCAGGAGTGGGGGAAACTAGACTAGTTTTCTACATGTCTGGCAGCCACTAACTTTTACAGGCTGCCATAGATGCGTTTAATTACATCGGCCTCCTCCTTGTCCAGGATGCCCTTGTCCACATAAGCATCAGCTTGCTGATCAATGAATTCCCTCAGCTTTGAAAGATCATAGTCTGAAAAATAAGAATTCATTTGCACAATGAGTCATTGCCATTATAGTGCTTCACCTAACAGAAATGTCATTGCAAAGTTTATCCAACAAATGCACTTGATCAAACATGAAGAAAATTTGCTCTAAGAGCAGCTTGTGAAAACAATAAATAAACACAAAACACCTGCACAAAGTGTTTTTACACATCATAGTGCTTTTAGTGTTCAAGAGGAATAATCATCTCTTGCTCTTGATTGATTGCTGTCAAATGCTAAAGTAAGAATATTTTCTGGTCCAGAGATTTGATGTTCTAGTCTGCAGAGCAAAACCTATTGTTAGAACCCAATTATTTTCACAGCTGTCACAGAATCAAAAGAAAATATTAAATGGACTATTTCTTATTGAAATCCTAGTAAAATTCCCACTTACTACAAACACTGTAGTGAAAATTCAAGAAACCAACTTCCTGAAAATAGCTCAATACATTTACCTTGATAGAGAACATAATATTCTGGCTTGAAAAATACTGCAGTGAGCAGTCTTTGTGACAGTGTTAGTGTTAGGTTTTGACTGACAAATAGACTCTGCAATAGAGTACTGAAAGATCCTTTCTCCTTTTCCAGTGGATGAGTGCATCTATACAGCCAGATTCACACCATATGTGTTAAATAGACTTTTCCCATGCTGGAACACATCACTGTTTTGCATGAAAAGAATTCTACTGCAAAGCAACCTTTCAAATAAAATAAATGAGTAATGTATTGTGCAATTGTAACTCTGGCAACAGATTCAGTATATTCACATATAAACACAATAAAGTTTCAGTTAGCTACCTAATTTGCTGCATAAAATGTAAAGCTTAATTTGTTAGAATCAAAAGTTAATTTGATAGAATCAGAAGTTAATTTGTTAGAACCCGAAGAACTGCAATGTTTTAAGGGTTCATACTAAGTTAAATGAATGAGTATCTTTCACGAGAACAGATACACTCTGATATTTTCAGTATAAATTACTTATTCACAGACAGAGCTTTCAGAATGCATTCATAGTGATTTTGGAATGTAGTCCAAAGTATAACATCATACAGCAATACGTGGAAGGACCTTCTTTCCAACTGTACATTCTTAACAAAATAGACAATAATGACTTCCTGTCTTTTTAGAGGTCAGTGACCAAAACTGGATAGAAATAGAAAGACATTATGAAGCAAATTGATGCCTGCAATCATTTTTACAACAGTATAAGGCAATTTCAGATGAGTAATACAGAAAATTGATATTCAAAATTCCCCACTCCTGCAGAGGTGTCTTTCCATGTCTGAGTTAACAGGAATTTTGCCATTCACTGTACTGAGGCCAGGATTTCTTGTCTGGTCTGCTACTGTCATTACTTAAGAGAATGTAACCTGCTTGTCTCTCCAGCCTGTGTGAGTAATAGGGACAAATAGTACCCAGCAATTTCATAATGAGGTTCTGAGATTTCATTCATGTTGACAGAATGAGGGTCCCTGGTGAAAGCTATCAAGGAATGGAAATGAATGGAAGAATAAACACTAAATTAATATGATATCCACATTATTCACATTAAAATCCCTGAGCTTATTTTACATCTAGAATACTATTTATAACTCCAAATCATTATGTGGAAATGTGAATGTTTAATTACTAAACATTCTGTACAGGATTACAACCACTATAATATTATCCAATTCTGGCTAATTTGTTATATATCTCATTGCAATCTAATTTGATTTTTTTTTCCTAGAAATTTATAACCTCTAATTTCTAATACTTATTTACAACCTATTGTAATTAGAAAAATCAGCTTTGGGTTATATTCACCGCAACAGCTGCAGCATTTCATTGAGCTGTGAAACAGCTACAGTAAATGAAGTGAGGTCTTATTTGCATGTTCAAATCAAGCCATTTGCCATTGCAATTGATTACAGAATTTACTTTCATTCCCAAGTGGCTACTATCAGTGTTATGAAACTATAACCTGCCTGAGTATTTGGTAAAAAATCCACATGTATTAGTTAAATGCCTCATTTCTGTGCTTTGGAGTCCAACTGCAATAGAACACCCAGCAGCTACTGTGGGAAGCTGGTTTACACTGGAGAGGAGCTCCTCTTGAAAAGCATTTCAGTCATCAAGCCAGGTCTGGGAGATACAAGGGACAGGCCCACAGAGCCCATAGATTGAAAATATGCAACCCAAACTTTGGACACAAAAGGCCATCAGCCCAAAATCCAGGCTTTTGATGTTTCTCTTTAGATCATCCCAGCCCCTCAAGTTTACCAGCCTCCTTAATAGAAAATTGATATTTTTAAACTGGGGAAATGTAAATTAACATTTCCAGGCTTATTAGTCATTGAACAAACAATAATTTCTACTGAAATTCATACAAAGATAAGGATCTACAAACATTTGCCTGAAGAAAATCTAAACCTCTTCAAGTATATTCAGTGAGTAAACCAACCCGTGAGTGGGGGTGGGAAAGACTGGCCATTTTAATACATGAATTACTTTGAAAATTACTTTTCTGCCAGCTCCCAGGTGGTAGCTGGAAGTGGAGAAATGATTGATGAGCACACCAATACCACCTCATCTTGTACCAAAGAAACACAGTGCAATGCATTCATGGTTAGATAATCTTACCCTGACTGCACTTCTTTTAACATCAGCCCAGGGGACCTGAAGTAGCATTTTACAAAAATAAAAACTATGGAAAGGTACAATAAAGATGATGTATCAGAAGAGTAAGAACACTATTCTAATTTTGTCATAACTTACACTCACTTTAAGACTCATTTCCATTGCCAGGGGACAATAAAGATATTTTAGTGCAAATGAAAATCCATCTAAACAGAAATGTATATCTTAATGCAGTCACAAGCAGATAAAATGCTATTGATCTGCAGTCACAGCCATTTTCAGACTGCAGCAGTGCAGAGGTAAGGTTACTATGAAGAGGAGCAAGGGGCTGCCCAGTCAGTATGTGGGATATAATCACACATGACTGAGATCTAATTACCATAATGAATACACTGCTAAACAGAACCATTTATTAGAATTGGCAGGCAAACTCTTGAGCAAATATGTGTGCCTGCTGCTAATTGTCATCACTGCCATTGTGGGGAAATGATTTTAGAGGTGGAAATTTTTTTTACAAGTCCTTCCTATTACAGTTTCTGTATAGGACAATGCCTGTGTTGGGCCGTAGGCATGCACTCATGTCTGAAATGTAATTCATATACACTTCAACACACAGAGAGGATGGCTAGATTACCCAGGGCTAATCTCATCTCAGATCACCCTCTGCTTGGCTGGTGCAAAGAAGGATCCTTCTCACCAGGCGCCAGTCATAGCCCAGGGATGGGTCCCTTGGCTAGGAGCCTTCACTTCCAGAGAGGCTGATGGCAGAACACACAGCCATGGCAGAGAAAAGGGACAGGAGGCTGGTTTTATGTAAGATCTTGAGGGAAGAACTGGTATGGATAAATAAAGATCTGTGAAAAATAAGCGAGAAATCCTGCTGCTGTTCTGTTATCTCCTGCCTCCAGTGCTCACACAGCCCTGCCTCCGGGGAGGAGTCAAACGATGGGACAGCTGGTGAGCACACCCCGTGCAGCTGCTTCAATCTCTGCTCCCTTCTGCACAGCTTTGCGTGTGAGCTACAAGTCATTCGAGTTGACTCGGGCTGTAATCCAACGTATTACATTGTGACATAAATTTGTATCTTAACTATTCCTGGTTATGAAACAAAGTACATTGCTGTTTACGAAGGCATGTTAGCCAGATGCACTGAGCTCTTCTAGACACATCCAGATGCTTAAAATACATTCCTATCACTTATAAAATCATAATTAAAAGGCATGTTGAAATAGGAAATGAAGCACTAGACAAACCTGCCACACTGGCAGACCACCAGGTCTCTGTGTTTTGTGGCCAGCAGCCATTCAAGCCAGCTTACATTAATCTGCCTTAGTCTACTATTTTCATTCATTGATTTAACATTGACATTTATTTAACTTTAACACACTAACTACCACCACAGACAAGCTTAGTTTCACATCACTATTTTTTAACTTATAACATAATGCTAAGTCATACATCACAATATAAATGACGTGCTTTGTAATGTATATGGTGCCCACCCCAATGTCAAGGCCTTTCGCTGCATACCTTCCTTGTTACCTTGTTTATTGTGTTTTTTCAGCCATTCTATGTTCTTCCTGATTGCTTCCAAATATGCCTCAGATTTCCCTGGAGAAAAGGATGAGAGAGAATTCAGGCACTTACATCAATGATTGATGCAGCTTGCTTAACTGGGTGAAGGTGGTCACAGCAAAGGCAGATTAAAACTATTCTTAGTTTCTGTTTAAAAGCTGAGTCCTGTCAAACTTAGTCAGGCAAAATTCCCACAGACAGCTAGAAGGTTTGGTCTGTGCAAGATTAGTCATACACAAATTTAGGATTGTGGCTTTTTTTGATCTTTATACATAGCTTTTGGTGGTATCCACACAAACTGCCTGTGTGGATTAAAGGCAGCCTGTAGCTTTTTGATCATCATTATTGTTCGGCAAAGATGAAGCTGTTGAGATAGCAAGGAATTAATTAAAACTGAGAGCTTTGAGTATCAAAACTCTTCCATACAGTAATGCTAACAGCCCATGGCAAACAAATTTCAAAATTTTGAAAGACAAGTGGAAATGCAGCTACTACATTTACTGAGAAAAGGAATGTATTAACATTACCATGATAACTCCTTGTTATAGCTGAAATTTTAAAGTGATGGCTATTTTTGGACCAGAAAGCACACAGGACAGAATTAGTTCAAGGATTACCTAATAAAGCCCCTAAGGAAATATTCCAGCTAATGGATTTTGAATTCTTAACTTGACTGGAGCTTTATTGATGTAATGTTCTTACATTTATCAGGAATAAAAACCTAGTGTGATTAGCATGTGGAAGATTACTATAGTGCCAACTATGCATGTCTGCTTCTATTACTAAATGGATACAGTATTAGATATATCATACTTTTTGAGCTGGGAGTGCAGTAACTTTATAGTAAGTTACTCTGTGAAAGAGCAAAGGGCATTGCATGATGATACAAAGAACTAAATATTTATCCAATTAACATTTCTAAAAAGCTATTGGGCTGAAGGTAAAGGAAAATAACCTGAATCAAACTGGAAAGACAAGTCTTCACAGACAAGCAAAATGTGTTATTTATCACTTCCCACAGGTATTGAGACAACTTTTTTTTCCTGTGAAATCAGACAACCATCTTGAGAAATTTTCCTCTTCTATGCTCAAAAAAATGACCTGCTGGAAAAAATGCCACCTTCCATCTGTGAGTGGCTGCACTGCCCACAGGACTGACCCAGCTGCCAATGCTCTACAGTCTACTGCAGCCTTCATTCTGCCATTCATGGCTGAGCAGGCTGCAGTGGACACACAGGCATTACAAAAAGTATGAGCATTAAACAGCATTGGTGCAAAATAGATTATAAGCAATTTTGTTTAGCCAACATAGATGCTTCTGCTGGATCCTTAGCAATAAGAACTCACCAAAAGGTTTCTGCACTAACAAACATTCTCCTTCAAAAGTTCAGCACAATAAGGAGGCACAATGTCCTCTGCAGATTTGTTTTGAGATATAGTGGCTGATTTGCACCCAAGCGACTTTAGCACAGTCTAATTTAGCACTTGGCATTATGTGTCATGCTGAGGCAACTGGTATAGTAGCAGTACTACTGTGCTATGTTTGCTTAGGGAGACACTAACTTACTGTAACAGGTATCAAAGTTATGTAAAACAGATTAATTGCTGATAACCCTTAACCTCTGGCAGTGAACAATGCAAATTCTGTCACTGCAGAACTTTCCAGTACCTTCCAGTACCAGTTTGTTCTAACACAAACTATAGAAATCACTGGGCCCACTCAGATTATTGAATATTCTGATCATCCGATTTCACTAAAAAGCACACTTGCAAAGAAGCAAAAATCTCTCTGCACTACTGTGTCAATCTGTATTTCATATTGTTCTCACAAAGGACTATGAATTTTGTGAAAGATTATGGTCTTGCTTAGCAAGGGATATGGTGTCATATGTTTAAAACTGGGCAAATAAGTACACTTCTGAATCAAGCTGTTGTGTGCTGACTCCCAGTGACTATAAGCTGAAGATATTTATGCTAACACAAAGGAAAAACAACACCAAAGATAGGAAAAGACTCCAATCACTTGGAGCAGACACAGTAGGAAAAGCAATGGCTATTTTGTACCTCCGGACTCTTCACTGTTTCCTGCTGCATTTTGTCCTTCATTTTTTGTAGAATCCTTTGAAACTTCGTATTCCTTTTCCATTTTAGCTGCTTCTTCCTTTGTACTGTCTGCTTCTTCACTACTCTTGTCTAAAGAAATGACAAGAGGAAACAATTTTGTATCAAATGTACCAAAAGCATTTCTCAATCACACCAACAATCTTTGGTAAGTAAAACATTTTGACTGATGATTGAGGAAGAGCCTCACTGGAGTCTGTCTCAAAGTGGTTTCTGAAGGTCATCTCTGCTCCAGACCTCTGGAAACTGGAATGTCTGTTTCTGCTCTTACAAACAGTGGCTGAACACAGGTGACTACGATGCAATGATACATAGTTCATAAAGGCACATTTCTTTGTGCAGAGAAAGATTATATGAAATTTACATTCACTAGATCCAAAGTTGACAAATAACGTTTTTTCATTCTTACGAAAAGCTTTTGTATATGTGTAATGTACAGACTCCACTGAAGAAAAAGACAGTGAGTATACTTCTCAAAGTCTGGACAATTAAGTGAAAATTTCTCTCTTGTTATGTGTTTAGAAAACCAAGTTTGGCTATAGGTCCTTGAGGGATTGTAGCTTTAACCAGTAGTCTGGATGCTACATCAATTAGCATACTTTCAACTGAATAGATTAAAAAAATGTGTTATTCCAGGAGAGAAAATTGTAGAATAGGTACCTGCTGTTAGTTTTGTTCTGGTTTTAGTGGAAGGGTTCTCAAGCTTCTTCTTTGTCTGCTCAGCTATCATTGTATCTAAGTTTTCTGGAAAGCAAGGCAAGACAAAAACAAACCCCAGTTATTCTTCAGTGGATAAGATGCAGAATCTATACTGTATTCTCCCCAGCACCAGTCTGAGTGGTAAGAAACCTAAAAGAACAGCCTTCACCCTTGCCTCTGAAGGATTAATACAGAGCCAATAGTAAATGAACAAACAAATAGCTATATGGAATATTGATCAATCTTATTTAAAAAAAATAATAACTGAATCATGACAATAGGTGCACCAAATACAGCAATATTCATAAAGACAGTAAAAATGTGCATATATATTCTGTATTCCAGTCACGTAAGTCACCAACTACAGATAACTATCTGTAGCAATTTATTCTGATGAAAGCAATGAAAGGCTTTAATTAACTTCACAAAGAATGCAAGACTATGAAATATGTGCTTCATCCTGCTGGAAAAACTCTATCCCAAACTGCTTATATGTCTGGATTTTATGTGGTTTCATTGGAAAAGAAGTCTAATAAGATGTTTAAAAATCATACTTAGATGAAATAAATATGTAAATTGAAGCGATTAAAACAAATATTTTCCAAAGTTGCTGAAGTCAAGCATTTACCTGAAAACTCACTGGACTGTTGTAGCCATGTATACAGCTCTAGAAGACTAGAAAATGTATTTCTATGAAAATTTCAGGGCTGAACTCATCTAATTTGAAAGTAAAAGCATCTCTTCATAAAGATGGATGTTTCAGACATCAATATTGTATGCTTATGTGGGAAAAAAGTCCTTTTGATACCACAGTAGATATTCAAAATACAGATCATCATAGTATCTGCCATATTTCCTCAGTCATATTATGGACACGGTGTAGAATTTTCCTTCCCTTTATCAGCTTTTTAAAGCTTCAGTTAAACATGGATTCAAAAGTTGATGCATATCAGCTACTTGGTGGGTATTTTTGAGAGACTTGGTTTTGAAATATCAAAATTCCTTTTATATGAACAGCTAAAATATTCAGTATGAGATGTGGGAACTGTGACAGAATAGACATAATAGGGCTAGTAAAAATTTTAGATCATATTCTCTGTGTAATGCCAACATTTTATCCATCAGTTGGGAGGATACTTTTTCCTCAGAAAGATACACAGCACTGATACCTAAAAACTAGCTTTTTAGCAAACATATTTCTCTTCATGGCAGATCAGCAGAAGCAATTGTGCCTGACATCTGATGAGAAATCACATAATCCTGTCTGCCTGAGTCCTCTATACTATGTTATTTACATAAAATTAAAATGAAAGCAGTATTTGCTGGCACCCTGCCTGAGTGCACCCTCTCAATTCTACATCACATGATGGTGTTTTTGTGACAACTCTTTTCATTTTGGTATGTATCCTTTTAATGTGATTCCTGACCCTGCCATATGTCCTAAACAAAACAGGTCTGGGCTGTGTTGCAAGCTGGATCAGACATACTGATGAAGAAAAAAACAAGCTAGAATTATAGTGGTGGTATTGATGCCTCACTAATCACTTGATCCAAAGCTTATGGAAAGGACCATAAACATTCCTTTCAGCTGAGCTTAAGATTCTATTTTTTTATCCTGAATCAGTACCATACTAGTATTTCAACAAGAATATAAGGATTTCTCTGTTGCAAGAGGCACAGTTTTCAGGATAAGATTATACAGTCAAGAACTTAAAAACCCTTTGTAAACTCAAGTGAATAGATTATTCTCCTTCACTAATTCATGCAAATGCAAAAATGTCACTGATTTTAGAGTTTAATCCGGCAAAATCTATTAAATTAGGCCTAATTTTAAGTCTAAATATAGTATTTTAAAAGAAATAGAAGTATTTAAAAGTTTAAAATGTCACACATACATAAGTGCGTTGACTCATAAGTGCCTTTCATGTTCTTTCTTTAAAGTGTCTGCATTTAGGCACTGCTGCAGTCAGTTTCTATTAGCAGAAAACAGAAAGACTTCACCACAAGGTAGATTTATAACCTGCCTTGACAACTTTAGATTTCAATGTCTGCATACTGATATTTCCAAATTTTTTCTTATGTTGATAAATTGTTTAAAAGTTGTGCACATATCCACATACAGCCTGTGCTACTGAAGGCAACAGGATTTATACTTCTCCATTATTTAGTCACTTCTATAAATCGCATCAGGAGTTCTACAGTTTCTCTGAGCCTTTTGATCTGGCTCACAATTTTATTTGAGTTCACTCTGACTCCTCTGTCAGTGCAGTCTTCCTTTCCAGCCACGTGCAGACATGAAGTGTAATAAGGCAGCATTGACCACTAATGATCTGAGCTTTGCCACTGAAGCCAGACTGAACATGGTATCAACTGTGTTCCATTTTCAAAGCTCTCTTTTTGTCAGTAAAGATATGGACAAATTGACATGACAAACCTTTTAACAAGGACTACACTTTACAGGAGAAATGGCGAAGCTGCCTTGCTGGCTGGGTGGCACATCAACATGGATCTGAAGGTTTATAAGCAGACATATTTCCTCTGTGACAGAGAGAGGTTAATTCTGTGGGCCTCTCCATGTTTGTGGGGATTGTTTGGTGTACCTACATAAATTTCTTAGAGAGGATATTACCACAGAGTCCCAGTTCTTCCTGAACAGGATTTATTGCCCTTTCCACCGCTTCAGAATTAATGCTTTAACAGCTGGTATTGTTTCAAAACATGTTTGTACTTGTCATGTGTGGCTAGGCCAGGGCTGAACAATGTTTGCTCTGAGATACACTGATGGAGTGAGTCATCTCCTCAACTGAGATGTGCCTGGCCAGCAGCTTAGCAACTGCATGTCATGTTCGGAGGTCTAACAAGAATTGATTACTTCTCCGGTGTTGTTTCCCTAGCAATGTCATTTGTACAGAGGAAGAGTTTAGAAAGGTACTGACCTTTCCACAGAGATGGCCACTTATCTGAAATGGCACTAATTAAAACAACAGAACTATAACCACTGAGCTAATGGAAGTGACCTACGTTGGTAAATAGGTCACTACTCTGGCGGCCGCTTTCCCGGAGCGGGATAATCTCATCACTGGAACCAGACACCCGGAGTCAGGAGATCTGGTTTCTGCCTTGCCTCACTTTCTAACTTGCTCTTTGATCTGGGATGACTCACTAAAGCACTCATGCTGCAGGAGGGCTCCTATTTTGAGTAGGCATTCTGAGGCATTCTAGGCCCAGTTTCTACACACTGATAGATCCTCTTAATTGCATCCGAAAATGCAAATTCCCAGCACTTTTGAAACTCTGAAGTCCTCTAAGATGGATATCCAAAAATTTGAACTGCATAAAAGCAGAATGTTTATCTCTGGGAGAATGCACTGTGGCAATACCCTCTAAATCCATGGGAAAAGATACTACATGAAAAAAATATTACAATTTAAATTACTTTCTTCTTATTAGAGGGGCAGAAACTAACATAAACATTTGAGTATTTAATGGAATTGGTAATGGAAGCCTGAAATGGACTCTTCTCTGTTGATACATTCATGGTGTTTTCCAGACTCTTGTAAATTTTCCTGCAAAGGTTTTTTTCTTCTGTATAATTGTCTTGTACCCGGGAGGCAGTTTCACATTCTATCCTCATCAAACTGACTGAAGCTGAGATTTTATGTCATTCAACTTCCACAGAAAGGCCTGCTTTGCTGTTCCGTTTCCATACAGCATAAAAAGACTGTTTATTAAAGCAGAAAAGGGATCATCAAGGTACCTGAGATCAATCTTAATGACAGCGAAAAAATTAGTTTACTTAATGAGTTCATACACTACAACTGCTTCAGCTGCAAAGCTTTGTGCTGATGACTGCTTGTGTGAGATGCACACATTGCAGGCATTAAAAAAATCAGTTCTCCCAGGGCTCTTCTGTCTCCTGCAGTAGATGATCCTGAAGAGTTTGCAAGGCCTTTTTCCATCTGTGAAAAATGTCAGGACAATACAGCATTTGCTTGTGACTATTCTGTGGGAAGAGCATAACTGATTAGTTCTTTGGACAAATCTGCCTTTTACTTTACATGATAGCAGGTCCAAGAACTGTCAATATCTGCTGGATTTTCAGCAGTGTAGCCAAAAGCAGAGTCAGACTTTTAGTCAGCTCATATACATATCATGCATATGTCACATAAACTGCTAAACTGTGCTGAACAGGAGAAATCCCTCCATTGTGGAAATAGAGATGGGTCTGAGCCTTGCAAACCTCCTGCTCCTCTCTAACTCACTGGCTTACATGTCAAGATACGGCATTTCCTTTCTGAATCTTCCTGTTTGACTGATTTGTTGAGATGGTGTGTCTGAAATCTACTGCTGCCATGAGGAATGACATGTCAGGTGACAAACTCCAGGTCATGGCATTACTTGTAAATGGATTACAGGCAAGATGGTCAGACTGACTTGGAATTAAAACAGCAGCAGTATCACTTAGCAATCAGGTTAAAAGCAACTCCAAAAGCAAAACATAATTAAATAGATGTGTTTTGAGGTAAAGAAAGCTCTGACCATGTCTCCTTTATTATCCTTATTAAATTCCCTACCTCCTGGACTATTTCTCAGAGTTATCCTTTTAATATTCTACAGGTGTTTCCTTTGCATTATTCCAGGTCTGCTAGAGCTGTGTGGTGCAGTTCTTTCCTAATCCTTTCCCATCCTGAAGCTGCTACATGGCCTGTGCACACATTTTACATGTTTTGATAGCATCCCCTTTATAACATGATGGTTTGGGACTGAAGCAGCACAGAGCCGCCTCTCCTGCAGGAGTGGGATGTAGCTCAGTTTTGAAAGTTCAGTGACACCCTCTTTACCCTGCACCCACAAAATCATCTCAAATCAGAACTTATGGGCTCTGTGCTCAGCTGTCAACAGAGACATATTGAATTCAGAAAGTAGGGGATTTTATGCAGCTATTAAATACAGTGCAAAAATATAAAAGCATTGCCCTCCTTTAGAAACATAAATCACCTGGTAGGATGCAAAAGCTAGATTTTCAGGAACTAAGGAATGCACCTGTCAAAACAGACACTATGAGAAGATGGAGATTTCTTACTAAGTATCCAGTTTGGAAAGCATATAAGAGGCAGTGAAGGGAAATGGAAGAAGAGGCAATTTGTTTGCAAGAAATAGCTGCAAATTTAAAAGGTAGACAGTGATAAGCAAAGGAATGAACTGTAAAATTTTTTTTGGTTCATGAACACAAGATTTGATAGTCATGTAATGTGGTGGGAAAAACAATTAGTGATACTAAACCTACTGGATCTCTTCCAAATCATATCTGAGAAGATTTAGAGCCTATGGATACTGATAAAACTGTGCTCTCACACATACTGTCACCCTCAGGTGATGCCCAATTTATTGCAGTGTGTAGTGTCCTGCTTCTTAGGACTTGTGAGATCAGCTGCCATAGCTACCTATTTGTTTTTCTATGCAGTGAGAGTCTGAATGGGGGAAAATAGGAAATAAAATCTAAGTGGGGGGGGAACCCACATTCACACGTTTATGCAAATGCAAAAGTAGCATGGGACAGACATGGATGAGGCTACTAAAGAAAAGCTCAAGCTGCACTGGGGTGTGCAGCCAACACAATTCCTAGATTAGAGTCTTCCCTATCTTTGCACACTCTCTGTCCCCATATCCTTTTATCTTACCCCCATGCAAATTCATCTTGAGTTTAACTGTTCACATATACTTTCTATTATCACTGCTGCTCCTCAGTATTCAGCTCACTCTCATCATCTGAGGTGCCCCTGATTTGTGCTTTTCAGATATAGTACAGTATACTGGCATCTGTGTGACCTTAGTTCATCAGATACAAAATAAATAGCAGAGAAAAGAGAGCTGCCTGGAATTAAATAACTCCCACTGGCAGCTGTATGCATCAGTCATATGATAAAGTAATACTGGGCAAGGAAAATCACCAAAGGGAAATTCAGATAGGGAAAATGTTGTTAAATATTCTAATGCTTATGAAGAAAACCTACAGTAGCAAGAAAGAGCCCTCTGAAAAAAAAATAATTTTAAAAAAGAAAAAGAAGGTGTTATGCATGAAAGGTTCCCTGTATGAAGTACTGTCAGTGCCCTTCATCACTCAGGTCAAAATGAAGGGGAGAATAAAAAGTCCACATGACACTGTTCATATGCCACTTGTAGCCTCTGGCACTGCTTTAGCCTCACCTTCCCTCAGCCCTTTGAAATCCCAGTCTGTATCAGGGAGCAGCAGCTTATGGTCACAGTGAGGAGGGGAAAGATGATGCCAGTCTGGGCTGTGATCTGCTCTTTGCCTCACACTCCTGGCTCTGTGCCTGTTCTTGGCTGACTAAACAAATAGCAGGATCAGACCTTTGGCCTGCAGCATCTGTGCTGATGAGAACTTCAGGCATTATCACACTATTCAAACGAGTTCTCCTCTCCCAAGAAAAGGCCAGATTGTGTCTACTATGCACTGACTTGTAATGAGGAAATTGCAGAGCTTTGCCTTCACCACAAGTGGAGCTGTGGAAGACACCACGGCATGAGCACAAGAGGAAGAACAGCTATTTCATATTCCTTAGCAGGGAGAGGCAGGGACATATTAAAAATCCAAATAGGAGACTTTCCGCCTCTTCTGTTTCACCTGACTTTTTTCATGCAGCCTCAGTCTGCCTAAAAGAGTATCATAGCAAAACAATATCCCAACAGTTCTTTAGAAAAGGACCAAAGTGATGAGTGTTCATATACCTCGGCCAGAGTTCACCAATGACCCATCCATCTCCCTATTCCTTATGTCCCCTGCAGTTTGCTCTTCTTTCCTGTTGTCCACGAAGAACAAATGATATGGGGGTGGAAAAGGTAAACAGAGACATCTGTTCATGCTCATTTCTAACCAACACAACCTCCTACTCAGTCACGGGGGACAGTGTGGATTCTGACAGTGAGTCAGAGCCAAAGGGAGGAGGTGTGAGAGGTGGCTTTGGTTTGGTCTATGGAGGAAGGCAGTTGTGACTCAAACACTGCACACTGATCAGCTGGAGCCATTTCTCTGTTTCCCTCCCAAATAAAGGGGGATTTGCTCCCCAGCCAGTCTGCTGTGGGCTGTGTGTGGTACACTGTGGCTCCAGGAATCTAAATGCTTTACTGCAAGGAGGTGAAAAGTGGGATTCCCTTCAGAGAGAGCAAGGCTACAGAGTTTTTAAACTTAATTTTCTTCCCAGCCCTTTGTCCCTTTCTCTTTTCCAGTTATAGAAGATACAGAAGCTCTGATTTAGAAACTGAAAACAAAATTACCAAACTCAATCATAAGATGTGATAAAATACACACTTTATACAGTATCATGGCCAAGATTTCTATGGTATCTGTGAGATAGAGAAGTACTGATGGCAAAAGTTTGTGCTGCATGTACTAGTCAATAAATGAGAACTCCACACAAGATTACAATGTGCATGTAACTAATTTGCAATTCTAGGGTAATAGTTCATTGGATAACATAACTTTCATTTGGTTGGGTTGGCAGTGGGTAAATATGCTACTAATCTACTCTTGTAAGCAGAGCACAGCAGGAGAATGTAATTAATGGACTGTGTAAAAAGAATTCATATACATACACTGGTGCCTCTTAAGAATTTTTCCATCATCTCTGAAAACGCTATTTTTGTTATGGTCCACAAGCCTCTAATGACAAGTATTTCCTAGAATGGTTCTAAAAATCTTATTAGTGGAAAAGATTTTCAAATGTATCTGAACAAACTGGCAGAAAACATTTGTTCCTGTTTCTAAGCCAACAACAATATTATTAAAATAAACGCATTAAAAAACTATTGTTTACTTTACATAATTACTAAAAATATAGCTTTTACCAGGATGGTAGTGGACTGATATGCTTTCATTTTAAAACTAGCTATATAGTCTGGCATACATAGGAAAAGTCACTTGTCACACAAAAAAATTCCTCTTCTTTGTGTGGTGTAGATGAAGCTTCTCCTTAATATTTATCTGGTGTATGATAGATTGATAGATGGCTCTGATAGAAAAGCTATCAGAGTGAATCTCCACCATGACATTACACAATAGACAGAAGGAAAATGAGGTAGGATATTATTCACAACCTAACACTCAGACAGTACAAGTATCTGTGCAATGCATGGCTTATTCCGCTCTGCTGAAACCAAAGTGAGTTTTGCTATTGGCTCAAACAGCACTTTTTCCCTTCAAGCACTCAGCACCGTGAAGGACACAGTCCTTTCAGTTCTGCATGGAGTATCAGCTAGTTATGTATCAGTATCAGCTATTTATGCAACATAAATGGTGTATGGATGCCATGAGTAATGAAATATTTTATGCTGAATCAGTCATAACTTATCTGAAAGCCTCTTGCTGCTTTCTGCTGGTCACTATGTGGAGTTATTCCAACTCTTCCATTCCACTCTGTCACTGCACCCTTGCCAACAGCCACATCATTTCAGTAACTGTCCTGAGTCCTTCCCAACACTCAGCCTGTTCAGTGATAACAGTCTGTGCCTCCAGCAGGCTGGGACAAACAAGGGGAGTTCAGCTGTTTGGGCAGAGTTTGCTGGATCCTGACAACAAACCCAAAGTTGGGTAAACTGATACCACAGTTGGATCTCATTCATAAGCCACCTGTGTAACTGTGATCCTGTGTCATGACTTATTACCTTATGCTTTCTGTACCAATAATGCTTGTCCATTCTTTTAATTGCAAAAGTGATTTTAAAGCAGCTTTCAATCTTCAAAGGGTGGATGGGTTTTCTAGAAAGATTTCTGAAAGCCTTTAAGCAGGCTAGAAACATGAGACTTCCACTCCACAGTAGGATTTGCTCCCTGTACATCAAGATACAGCATTCATAGCTAAGAAAGTAAATAGTGATTGAAGATAGTGGCATTTTGCCACAGCAGGGAAATTATCAAATTTGATGCATTTCAGCTGAACACACATTTTATATCAGTTTGTTAGGGTCTCTCTTTAATGCTTCCAGAGCTATACTTTCTGAAAACATACTGGGAAATGTAGGCATTATTTCTCCTTGTCTTTCATATATATGAATATGTTGGTTTTGGCTTCCAGTGTTCTGCTACAGATTACATTTAGCATATGGAAAGCTTCTAAATATCTATTATGTAATATTGAATATGCGTATTAAAAAATGAACTTATTCCTTGTGTTTTCATGTGTGTGCATCGGTGCTTTTCCTGCACCACACTGCAGCTAGATCCTTTGTAACCTTAAGCTAAACCTAATAACATCAGTCACTGCAGCAGGAAAATACTTTCCCCTGGAGTAAGATACAATGATGACATAATGCTGTGGTTTCCAAATCCCAAGCCAGCTGTTACTGGTATATGCATTCAAATTCACTGTCTCTGCACCCCTGTGAAAGGCAAAAAGGCCTGTGACTTGATTCAATGAATGATTTATTTTTTTGAATGTATAATTCACAGACATAGCTTATGCACGGCTTCAGACACAGAGTGGGAAAAATCAACTTAGGCAGTTTCCTACTTTAATAAAATGGCAAGAGGATACAATCCATCTGCATTGACCCAATAGGTATTTTCCATCAACTAGCATGGAATCTGCTCACTGATTTTGGACTGAGAGAACAACAAAAAGCTGCCAATTTTTAAAATTAATTCTTCTCTCTGAGACATATTCATACTAATTCCCTTATCTGCTATAAGTAAACACAGCTGAGCATCAATTCCCTGACCCAACCTGCACCAAGATACACAGTACATATCTAAGTATTACTTAGTGTATATAACTTTTAGTTGAATAAGAGTGGCAATGAAATTGCTGCCATGCTCAAGGATAGTGCAAGAAGCTAACAAGCTCCTGTGGATGCTCTCCTTGAGTATTTGAGAATATCAGTTCAATAAATGAAGGTCAGCTTTAAAGTAATTTCTCAACAGCAAGTCTAAAAAAAGAATACCACAGAAGCAACTTGAGACCTATGAGAAAGCTTTTTCCACTACAGTAAGTTCCTTTGATAGAGCAAAAAATCCATCTCTGCATAAATCACTCATTTGCAAGGCAGAGTCTGGATACATCAGTTGATAGTCTTACTTTAAATCCAGACTAAATCAGACCTCTGAAACTCTTAACCTAATCCCTGCCTTCTGTACTATGTCATCATGGTAATTTGTTTCCAGGGTTACAGTATTTATTTACTCAAAGTAAAGCCAATGTGAACAACTGCTCTGAATTTTAGTAGGAAAAATGCATCCCTAGTGTAATTCCATTATCTGAGTGGCCTTGTGTCAGGGATGAATGTGGCCTATTAAGTTTTGGCACAACACTATCAGTGAGGGCAATATCTGCTCAAGTCATACTATCCTCATTTGTAGAATGACACTGAAAAAACTGTGCTTAAAATCCACCATTTCTTTATGTGCATCTTTCTTTAAATGCACAGGAAGACAGAGAAATAAAGAGCTGAACTGTAGCATAACTTGTCCAAGTATTCCAAAATTCAAGGACTTCTCATAGAAAATAAAAGGATAGTCTTGGTCAGAGAAATAATGAATTCTTTGGAGAGGAAGTACAATCATGTACTGGATGTGAGTCATGATGCACTGGATCTTTTGTAGCCAAGTAAGTGATAATCAATCTGTACAGTTACAGTTGCATCCATCAATCATGTATCTGCAATGGCTCAGATCAGACAAGCCTGGAGAAGCCATGAAAGATCATTGCCAGTTCTGTCTCTGTGACAGGTTGATTTATGAAGCTGAGACATCACCCTGATGTAAACAAAAACTTTTCAGACTAAGCCAGACCAGGAACACTTCAGAAAAATGAAAGGACTGTGCAGAGTTTATGCAGATGAGCCCTTCTTCTTTAGGTCTGCTTGTTTACATGGAAAGGCTACCAACAGTAAATGGATGAGAGTTTGTCAAAGCCAGGAAAGGTGTGTGAGACACAAACCAAACCAAACCAAACCAAGAACAAAACCAGGCTGTTCCAAATTCTCTCTTCAGGAAATTACAACGATTTTACAATACCTACATAGCCACAGACTCTAAAATGGATCCAGGAAAGAGTGTTTCAAAATCTACTCCTGTGCCAAAATGTAACACTTTTCATAGATGGAAGGAGTTTTACTTGGTAGACAACCATAGCATTAGGTCCCATCTATTCTGGCTACCTACAAGTGCTGGATTGTCTTTGGAAAATGCAGATGCCTGATTCACCTCAACAGAACACAGAAAACCCTGATCTTACCCTGACATAAAGTCATTGAAATCAATTGTGCTTCACAGGTGTGAAACTGTAATAATCCTCTATATACATACCACATAAATTACCTTCCCTTCATTAGAGGGAAATATTAAAGCAGTATAGAATTAAACATGCTATAGTGAATAATCAATCATTTAGAAGTACAGCTTTAAAACATTTAGAATGAACAAAGCTGAAGCAGGTTTTATAAGAGCAAGGAAGATGAGAAGATAGTTATCACTGTTGTTAGAGTAAGAAAATAGCATTCTCACCCAGATAGGAAACTCCTTCTTCTGGTGTGATTGTTCCATATTTAACCATCATCTTCACAAAATCAATCAGGGTTTTCATGATAGTTATCAAGGTCTCTTTCTCTTTTGTCTCTGTCTCTGTGTGAGGGGATGAAGCAAAATTAGTCAGAGACTTCAGGCAACTTGGGAAAACTCAGTTCTGCAAACTGTGCAAACTTCCTGCATAAAGAATGACCTACTACTCACTGAAAGAGAAAATGCTGTGCTGGATTAGCAAAGAGAACTTACACATAAACTGTTCCTGCAAAGCACAGCTGAATATACTTTAAAGCTTCAGGCTTTAGTTCTTCTTTACAGCTTTGTGTCTTGAAGGGCTGTGTCATTCCATTTTACAGCTAAGAACACTAAACACACTGAGATGAAGTGACCTGACAGTCCAAATTGCTGATCAGAGGGTAGAGTTTTCTACAGTTTCTTTCATCTTTCTTTTATTTGTTTGTGAACTATTTTGTAGAGCAGTCTGGCTCTGTATGAGTTCAGAGATCCTTTCTCCTACAAGATCCATGGGTTCAATGATAAAAATATAAAGTGTTTCAAATGAGATTGTTACCACGCACAAGTCCATGACTCATGTACTGGGACAACGTAATATTACATGGTTGAGAGGATCATGACTTCAGGAAGTGATACAAACAATTATTTTCTATTATAAAAATCCATTCTTGCCCATGCTTACCTGCTTCTTAGCTTTGCTTTTACCACTGTGTTTACCTGAACAATACCTTTGTTTAGCTGAACAATGTTACTGCAATTTCTGCAATAGCAGCATGAAACTGCCCCATTACACAGTTGCAAAAGCTGTCCCCACTCCCCAGGTTATCACAGAAGGACCTAACAGAGCCAGGGGCACTGTCAGTCAGGGACAGCCAGAAACACACTCCCAGCCTTGGCAGAGGGCCAGCCACTCTGAGAGCTGCTGAACAGGCTTTTTATTGCTGCCTGCAATTTAACACACAGCTGTAGGATGCAAGTGAATCCCTCTCCTCCAGCTTGATACGACCCGACAGGTGAACAGCATAAAGCAGGAGGCAAGGCAGGGATGTGCAGCCAGTGGGACCTGGCTCGATTTGCTTGATAACCTGCTAAACCCAACATGCCTTTCTGCTTTGTGAGCAGAAAAAGGAGAAGAGCTAGCATGCAAAACCACCATGGGAAAATGAAAAGAACAGGAAGAATATGAAGTCTGTGGGTTGGACTTGAGCAAAATATGCCCTCAGGTTTTTCATTTTAGCTCTCTGCTCAGGTGTTTATGGGGACAGTTTGAAGCAATATTAAGGCTTCTGCAGGACAGGGAATCTACACAATAAACACACATACACACAAAAATAAATATATGTGTGTGTGTGTGCGTGGCTGCAGAGAGTGGGTGCTGACAAAGGGCTGTGGCAAGGTGCCACAGTCCTGCCTGCAATGACTGGAAGGCAGTGATGTCCAGCACCGGAATAGGGAGAGACGTGCAGAGCTTTCACTGCAATAAACAGCAAACCTGTGGTTTGTGAAAAGGCTGGAAGGCTCAGACTCATTTACTGGTACCATCACTGTGAGGATTCTGCTGTGGCTTACTTGTACCTCTGTTGGCTTGGAAGACTCAGATGTTACTGGAATGATCTCTGGAGAAAACAGTTTGCCAGTTTTTCACCATGTTCTTACAGGAATGAAAAGAATTCAGGACTCCTGAATCACACAGCACAAGATGGGAAGGGCTGCCTAGGTCATACTCTTTGCAGTTCTGAGTGCTGTTCCTCCCAATGTTTTGCCATCAAAATTACTAATCAAATTAGTTTCTGCTATACATCTTAGAGAACATTTTCAGAGCACGTGGTCTTGCAACTAGGGAATTTGTGGGAAAGGGGAAAGAGAAAACACAGACAATCTTAATTTTCTTTTTTCCTAAATAATTCTGTAAATACATGACAAGCTCACCTGAGTTAAGACTTTTTAATAGTGTGTAAAAATTTGGAAAGTATTGGAGGTCTTCAAAATTATCTTCAGAAGGCAGCTCATTTCTTCTTTCCAAGATATTAGATGATGACCATGTGTTATCCAGTGTGTCATCAATCTCTCCATTAATGATACTATCCTGATAAGATTTGCTTGGTGTCTCCACAAAAGATATAAAAAAAGATATCCATAAGCACATTGCTTTTGGTGAGAGAGTTACTAGAGCAAGAAATTGTGTCATAGCCTCATGGTAACATATTCCTAATTGCAAGGTGAAGGCTATACTATTTTGTCAAAGTTATTTCAATTTGATGTCTGGCTTAAGCCCCAAAGTAACTCATGGTTCATTTTGTGTCTAACAGAATTTCTTTAAGAACACCTTTAGTTTCCAGATTGAATTAATTATTCCCTAAAGAAAGCAGTGTATTGGTTTACTAGTACCATTTGGCAAGGAAGACAAAATCATTAGCTAAGAAATTACCATTCTTTCCTGTTGCTTTTCCTTTGGATCACTGTCTGCTCTGCTTGCAGTGTAATCAAAATCTTCAGACTCCTTCTCACGTTCCTTTGCTTCATTTGCAATTAGCTGTTGTAAAACCTCTGCCACTTCATCCTCCAGGGTATAGGCCTGACTCTCTGTGATCTGTTGAAATATTTGTGCAAAGTACTCATAGAATACTGTGCTTCTCCTAGATGAAACATCAATATAAAACCCTAGCTTTGCAAATAGATTGCTTTAAATATGTTTGCTTCACAAAAAGCACAAGCAAATTAGGTGTGGTATCTTCACCAATGTGTGTGTATACATGTATATATATAGACATATATACATGCTATATTTATATAAACACACCCACACATGCATATATACACACATAGAAACACACACCAAATACGTTGTGTGTACATAAAACCCACCCATCCACAGATACAGCCTTCAACAGGAAAACAAATCTGTTTAGGGCTTAACACAATGGAGTGTAGCTTGAAAGATTGAACTGCAAGTGTGTCATACCCCCCTACATGTGTGTACATGTTTGTGTATATAAAGTATGTGTGTTCTGCAACACATCTATGTACATCTACATACAGTGATTTAGAAGGGGAAAAAAGCAAATAGCTTTCTATGGCATCATCAAAATGTTTTGTCTTTGCTTTGTAACAGCTGCCTCTTGAAAAAGAACTCTACCATGCATCTGTCCCACAGCTCCCTCTGTAATCAGTGGGGTGCAGCATGCAATAGCTAACTGCAAAATCTAGTGCAGAAAACATCAGGTCAATACTTTAAGATACAAGAATCCCATATGGCCATGGCTAAAGCCATTGAGACATCCAGAGGTCAGAGACAAATCCAGTCTTGCTACAAATCAGTAACATAATATATCCTCAACAAACCAGCAACATTATATGTTTGCTGATGACACTAATAAGTAGGTGGATAGGAATGAGCTCAGACCTTTCCCCCTTAAATATAGAAATTAATAATACAAAAGAATTCAGTGAAAATCGGAAGAGAAGTTAAAGTAAAAATGAGGGCAGACATGGGAGGAGTACAATCAGTGAATGTTTTCTCAGCATCAGAAACATTCTGCAGTTTGGCCTATTTTGTTGCAAAGCCATCACAGGAACAACAATGTTATTGCAGAACTAAACCAGTGTGCCCAAATGAATACAGAAATTTTCCTAGAGCCTGAATCCCATTCATTTTCACTCAAGTCAGTATTACACACAGTGTTTGTCCAAATTGTTTTTTAAAAGAGCATTAAACCAACCCACAACACTGCTAAATGAATATTTACAGTGTTATTAATAAGTATTAACAAGATACTTACTAGCCCCAGATTTAGAAGTTTTGAAACAATCTTGTCAAACACTCCTCTGTCATTTTCCTCATAAATTCTTGCAGCAATTTTTTGAACAATGTCTTCAGCAGTCAAAGGAGTGCCATCTAATTGATGGAGGCCATCTGGATCATCTGAAAGGATTATAGTTTAACTGTGTGCTGACTATCCTAACTCATTTGGATTAAACATCTTGTAAAAATATCTGCCCACGTCTTCTTCTCTTCAGAACAAAGCTGCACTTTTTAGACACACTAGGACTATACTTTGATACCCACTTTGCAAGCCATTACATCAGTCACAGTGAAAAGTTCTTTGTGTCCATTTTCCACATCTGAAAAATATCTTTCTGACTCTGTCAAAAAAGCTGAGATGAATATTAGCAGCATACTCTCCTCTTTATAGAAAAAATTGTAAGAATGAGAGAGCACTGCTCCCATATACACTTATATGTGCCTTCCTGGTATCTAATTTCATTGTATGGCCACTTAGATGAAATCAAATCATGAAATCAAATCATGTACATGATCTTCTTGTTTGAATTTAAGAAAATAAACTTTTAATTATGTAATCATGACTTATGGCAAATAATATCATAATGACAATGGGAGAGAGAACATGATGAGTAAGCTTTGATCTGTGAACAGGATACTTTGATATAATTAAAAATATCCTGAGTTAAATGCTGCTTACAACTCTCAGAGGACTCACTTGAACTACAAATCAATTAAACACTCCTGTAGCAAAGGTAAGTATTTTTTTGCCTTTGGTAATTTCTTTTAGTTTTATGATGAGGAGAATTATCTAACACTGCACGTAACATTTGGAATAAATATATGTGATTTAGCTGCATGTAAAGGTGCTTCTTCCTCTCAAACCAGAATAAATATTGTTTCATTTAAAAATATGTCCCATTTTCCTTCCATCAAATCTAAATTACTAAAACACATAATACAAATTACACAGTTAGATTTTCCTCCAAGGAAGAAGACTGAAAAGCAACAGCAATTCTTTTGTACTGTGTTTCAAAACCTAATTGCAATACAAAAAGCTTCCACAACTGGAAATAATTGAAACTGCACTCCAGTAACACACAGAGCTCGCGTTTGGTGCTGAGTACAACATTCATGACAGCAGTCACTTTGCAAGAGAAGTCTAACCTAGAAGTCACTGAAAGATGATTATAGAATACCTTGGAATTTATAATCCAGCCCACTTTTAGTGGAGTCATAGTCATCCACTAGCCTGCGGTTCTTGGTGGAGTCTGCATCATCAACGGCCAGTTGCTGTTCGTACAAAGAGCTTCTAATTGACTCCCTCTCCTTTTCATTCCTCTCTCTTTCTGCTACTGATTTTAGCAGGTTCAGGTCATCAACAAAGGAATAATTCCTGAACTCTGGCTTATTTTCTGGAAAATATATCAATGCACACATAACATAAAACCTTATACCTCTTTGAATACCATTACGAATATTGCTATAAAACCAGGAAAGATATTTTACCTGTGGGAGCTGTTTTCCTATTCCTGTCTGCCTCAGCTTCAGCAATCTAATACACAAAAATAAAACAAATAAAACAAGAACAGGCAGAAGAAATAAAATGTGTGATCTCCTAATTTATCAATACCAGTAGAAGCCTTAGTGTCTGGTTTTCACTCTTATTAAGAAGTTTGCCTGAATAAGTAGAACAGGATTAAGCACTTGGCACTTTCTGTCAGTACCCCCCATCTCTGATCAGAATCACACACTACAAGAAGCTGCAACAAACTTCCCATTTTAAGACAAATGCCAGTTACATTTTCCTTCTTCATTCCAAGCTCATGCTTTATTCCCACAGGATGTCAATACAAAGGGGTGGCACACCTGTGAGCTGTTGGAGCTAACAATCTGCTTTTGGAATGCTGGACAGTGAAACTCCATATCCCAGTTTTTAAAAATTATTGAAACTATATTTTGTATTCAACACCATAAACAATCACTTTTCTGACATATCTACTTTTAACTCAGGGATATTCAGGGATTTGGTACTTGAAAGGCTCAAAATATTATGGGAATACCATAATAAAAAAACCATTGTAAATATCTTTTCTTTCACTCACCTGTTCCTCCAAAGGTCTTTCTACACTTAATTGTCTGTTGTGTATAGCTTTATCTAGAACAAACACACACATGTATATACTCAGTTATATGATACATGCAACTACAAAAGGCACATTTTTTCTTAATTTATAGTTTTCTCCCATAAAAACCAGTGTCTTAAATAGGATACAACTGCTGGTTCTTGCAAAAAAAAAAAAAAAAAAAAAAAAATCAGTGTTCCTAGAAGAATGAGAACACAATTAAAAAGTCAAACATTTAAATAAACCGTGATTGGGGCAGAGGGAGAAGGTCTGCACAAGATATAGAGATACAGACTCAGAAACCTCTTTCTGATGAGAAAACTCACGAATTGGGGAAAAATGCTGGAAGAGATCGACTAAAATAGCAATAATCGGATTGGCACAACCAAGAGATTAAAAATCTCTTCCATCCAGAATAGCGGGGGAGACAGGGAGCAAGAAAGACTCGTGCAGACGCTGCAGCAGAACGGATGAAAACACTGCTTGGAGAAGACTGAAAAAATTCAGAGCTTTTCCCTCTACCAGCACCTATCCCTTCACTTTAATATCAGATTGCAACTTCAGCGATCAGAGTAGGGAATTTTGTCCCTTTAGGACCTCGTCGCTTTTCTCCGAGTGGAAGGAAAGTTTTCTCTCCCCTCCCTCTACATCCCGCAGAACTTCCCGCACCCGCAGAACTTCCCGCACCCGCAGACCCGCGGAGAGGGTTCTGAGGGGCAGGCGCTCACCTTTGCCCGCGGGTCTGGGGAAGCCGTGAGCGCGGCTCGCCAGCAGCGACAGCACCTGCACCGCGACCGCCAGCCGGAGGAACATCGTGCGGGGATCGAGGCCCTCGGCGGGGCCCCGCGGGAGCCGCTCGGGCCGGCGGGCGCTGTCCGGCCCGCGGTGCTGAAGCTCGGGGAAGGCGCTGCCCGGGGCTCGGCCCCGCGTCCCCGCGCCCGCAGAAATGGTCGAGCCCGGCCCCGCCGCCGGCCCCGGGCGCGGGGAGGAGACGGGGGCGGGCCGGGCGCGGAGCATGCGCGGCTCCCGCGGCCCTGAGCTCCGGGCCGGGGCCGGGCAGGGCGGCCCTGGGGCTGTGGGGCACCTGGGGGGCTGTGGGGCACCCGGGGGGCTGTGGGGCACCCGGGGGGCTGTGGGGCACCCGGGGGGTGCGCGGAGAGGGGCGGGCAGGGCTCCGGGAACGAGCTCCGGCCACCGGCTGTGGCAACACCCGCCCGGCGCGACCACCCCCGGCAGCGCCATCAGCCCCCAAGGGCTGCGCTGCACCCGCGCTTGGAGCCGGAGGGGTGGAATTCGTCCCCTCAGGGGAGGCCTGTGAATCACTTCCATCTATTTCATCCCTTTCCAGCAAAGGCACCGTCATCAATCTTCATCATCATCTTCTTTTCACTACGAAGAGAGGACATCACAAGTTTAATCATAGCACGTCTCACTCTTTTAAAATTTAGGGTTAAAAAAAGGCAGTAGCGCAAATGACGATAAGCATCATTAAAAGACAATAATTCTCAACGTTTTCAATATTAAAGTTTAGCTCTTGCAAGCACAGAACACCAGCAAATCCCTAGGGCTCGGGGGAAGACATTTTTGCCGTTTCACGGCAGAACAAAGGATCGCAGTGGTAGCTCTTCAGAACTACAGGGTCTGCTTCCAAAATAAATCACGGTGGTTTTTCTTCAGAAAAGACCTCATGGTTTTGTAGTCACAAATGCATACATGCAGTGGGCAGATGAAAACACTTGAATATTAGAAATCTCAGTGCTTGCTAACTGTCAAAAAAATGGCTAAACACTATTTGAAGAGATGGAAAGGATCAGAGCTTTCTCAGCTTAGAGCCAGGAACTCAGTGGAACTGTTCAATCCCTTATCAATATATAATATTACTGTAGTATAAGCTGTGGAGAACACACAAAAAAAGTAGGAGAATGATAATTAACTGGACCACAAGCACTAAAAAAATTGCTTTTTTGCCCCCTGTTAGCAACCACTATTTCATAGTCAAGCCTTTGCATATAATTTAGATGAAATAGTGCTCTACCTTACATCAGACTCACTTCTATAAATTAGTCTTCCACAGATCCAGAGCAATGAAAATAACTCTCAGAAATGTGCTGATAACCCCAGAATCCTTACCTATCATCAGGCTTCTATTCTTGGAGCTGTACCAGAGTTAGGAATTACAGGGTATTTTGGATAAAAACATTTCAAGCATTGTGTTGTACATAAGAAAAAAATAGCTTGCTTGGTAACTTACAAGGAAAACTATTATATTAACCAAAACCTTCCCTCACCTTAGAAGCACAGAAGATGGGCAGCTTCTACAAGGAAGCATAGGGTAACCTTTTCCCCTGCCATCTTTAGCAGATGTGTATGTACAGCAGCAGGAATTCAAAACTACAGGATACTGCTGATATAGACAAATCAAAAGATCAATTCTTACTTCAATGTGGCTTTATATTCTATCCTATTTTGGTATTGATTCAATGGTTCATTGCCTGTTCAATGTTATCAATGCTACAAAAATGTGCACTTTCTCTCCATTTACCCTTCCTGGTATTTACTTCTATTCCACTCAAACACTTCCCACAACGCATTGTAAATGTGCATCCAGTGCTAAGACTCTGCCCGTTCAGTCATTTGAACAAAAGTTCTGTACAATACAAAAGCAATAAATGTATTTTAACCTTGCTGGAATCAAGGTAGCTGTAAAGCCATGAGATCAGAAAAGGAACTCTCATTGGATACAACAGCACAAAGAAGGTGCAGGTCAAAAATACACCTGTTTATGTGATATGTCTCCATGTGGCTTTTTGTGTAATGATACATCTTATTGTGTTCAAATGTGTTTGTTTTGCAGGATATACTTCTGTTTACGTGCTAAATGTTTCTATTTCTGTGAAATCTTTTCCATACTATTTCCCAGATCCATAGTTTATTTCCTTAGCACTAAATCAGCTCCTGCTTTGCCAAGCCTCTCTAACAAGGAGTGATGCAGAAGGACTCTGTAAGGGCTTGGACACATGGTGGGGAGAGAAGAGAATTGGAAACCGGCAACACCATCACTAAAACCTTGGACATGACCCCTTTCCCTGTTCATGGAGAACACAGAGAGGCAACGCACTCACAGACACAGCTGTGAGCACAGAGCACACCTGCCCTGCCCCGCTCTGCTTTGGCACTGAGCTCCTCACTAGGGCCCTGGTGAGCTTGTGTGACATGTGACAGATAACACAAAATCTCTGCTAATTATGACAAAATAGGTTTAATCATCAGAGAAAAAAATGGGTAAAAGTGCTGTCTTTGTTTCTCGTTACATCTGTTTTCATTTGGCATCATTTCTATCATCTACTACTATACACTCCTCTGCCCAGCACAGAGACAATTTGGTGCAGAGCATAAGCTCTTCTATTTTGGATTCTATTTTGGCTCATACAGAATCAACCTATTTTCTATTCTAGAACTAATTTATTTGCAGTGATGATTCATGAGCCAGAAAGAGTACCACTTGGCTATCAGATGCCAAGGAGAACTTGCAGGAATGACAATTAGAATGTTTCTTACTGTGGTGAGAGCAGTTGATATCAAGCCTAGAGAAATAACTGAAAATCAGCCTTTCAGTGCTATTTTTGCAGTTGTTTTATAACCACACTTCAAGGTTTTTCATCTAGCTGATGAAAACAGTAGGCAGATGAAAGCAGGAGAAAACCAAACAAGCCAACAACTTACCTCGCCAAGTTTATGCCTATGTGGTAGATATTCCTTACTTTTGTGGATTTGCCTTTTTATATCTTATCTCAGTTTATCTCCTTTTATGCAAATTATATACTAAATAATCTAGTATTTAAAAAGAAAAAAATGTTGGAAAGTTTACTGGTGATCTTTATGCAAGGCATTAGGTATATCTATAATCATCTGACAATAAGTCATGTATTTTGCACATATGTGTGCAGTATGAATAGTCCTCTTGATTTCAATGCACTCATCAACAGTATGAGAAATTAACCACGTACAAGCCTGAGGGTTTGTGCTCTACACGTCATTTTACATGCAGCATTTATTTTTACAACACTTAAGGCAAAAAGAAGGACTTAACGACCCTAGAATCAATAAAAATAATGAAAGAAGTCAAAGCCAGGATGTTTTAAGCATTTATTCAAGTTCCATCAGCTTTACCAGCAGCTTTTCCAGTGCTTATCGAACTTACATTTTTGGTCTGCAAAGCTTACAAGCTTTTCAGGCTTTTACAACATAATATGATGTTTTTACATGAATGGTTCTTAACTGAGATATTCTTAGCCAATTCATTTCATAAAATGAACTTTAAAAGATACCAGTCCAAATCTTTCACCTTAGCTTCAAGGAAACACCAACTTTTCATAATTTTAAACCTACTGACCTCAGTTTGTTGCTTTTTGGCTTTTTTTCTGATAATAAACCAATTTACAATTCTGATTCAGCATGATTTTCTGGCCAGACATATGCTGGATATGGAGGGATGCTTTTTCCTTGGAAACACATAGCTCAGAAGGGATTACTTCAGTTTCTTCCCCACCTTCTCTAGAAACCCCCCCCACCTTTGAACTGAAAGACAAACCAGAAAACGTCAACTAATTTTGTTTCAGAAAAGTATATGTAACTGGAAAAGGCATATGTGGGTTGCCAAAGTGAAATTAAGCACACAAAACTCTATAGATACAGTGTTATTTTAGTCTGATGTCTTTGGTGGGACGACTGACGCACATATTTAAGTGGCACTATGCTTTCCCCTTGTTCACAAGAAAAACAGTGAGAGAAAAACAATTCTGTTAGAAAATAAAGCAGAGACTATCTGAACGTATCTTTTTGCAACAGGCTGAATATTTCATTACACATATTTGGAAAGGCATATCCCAACAGATCAGGTAAATATAAACGGGTTAGAGGCACTTTTTCCCTTGTTGTGTGAAGTATCTATGGCAGTTATTGGTCATCCTTCTTTCACATGTTCATTTCCTTGCTTTGCCAGTGAACACCCAGTTCCATCCCAGCCACAGTCCTGCAGCAGCTACAGACCAGAGGGCACATTACTGTGTCACAGCAGAGCTGGGAGGTGACTGTGTCTGACAAAGAAAGGAGGAGCTTTTTCTATTAATTGAAATCACTTCTCTGGGTACCAAATGACCAAAAGTAATAAGGCTTCTGTTCATTTAGCATCAGCAACTTCTCCTGTCAGCTACAGTGCCATAAAACTAACCTTCATTTGAAAAGCAATGGCAAAAATGGTATCTAGAGAGCCAGAAACCCCTGTAAATCTTGAACATTACTGTTTGTAGGTAAGAGATCCTTTGTTTCATTTGCAAGAGCAGCAAATGCAGAGGCAGTTCCCAGGAGCTCCCTGGTGAAAACCTTCCCAAGAGGCCAAACTGCAGGCGGGGGAGCGGGAATCACCTCAGGAACAGCCCACTGGGAGCCTCTCGGGCAAGACCGACTTCTCAGTGTTCCCATCCTCACTTTAAGAATAATATTTGTCCTATTTGGGAGGTTTAGGTTGGACACTAGGAAGAATTTCTTCACACAGAGGGTGATTAGATATTGGGACGGGATGCTCAGGGAGGTGGTGGAGGCACCGTCCCTGGAGGGGTTTAAGACTGGATGTGGCAGTTGGTGCCATGGTCTAATTGACACGGTGCTGTTCGGTCACAGATTGGACTCGATGATCTCAGAGGCCTTTTCCACGCTCATTGATTCTGTGATAAGCTGCTACACTCTGCTCTTTCGAAACCCACCCTTAAATGTCTTTGTTCCGCGATGCTGCCAGCAGGAGCTCCCGCGGCCATGGCTCCGTGCCCGGCACACCCGGCAGTGCCCCCGACGCCCGCTCCGAACGCGGGACTCCAGCTCCACCTCCCGGCGCGGCCGGGGGCGGTGCGCGGGGACCGGGGGCCGGCCCGCGGATCCCCCGCCCCTCAGGGCACGGCACCGCCTCCCGCCCCCGACCCGCCCCGGAAAGGGCCGCCCGGGCCCGTCTCTTCCGGGGCGGTGGGTCCGGCATGAGCGACGTGGTGGAGCGGACTCTGAGCGCCCTGCCCGGGCTGCTGGGGCAGCACGACCCCGGCACCGGCCCGGGCGGCGCCGGCGGCCCCGCCAGGGTGTCGGCCTCCTCCCGGCTCGGCAGCCTCATCCGGAGCATCACGGCGCTCACCTCCAAGCACGTACGGGCTGCGGGGGCCGGGCTGAGCTCCCTGCCCGGGGAGCCGGCGCGGGGCTGGGCTGGGCTGGGGGCCCCGGGCACGGTGTCTCCGCTCGACCTGGGTCTGGCTGAGCTCGGGACCCCGCGATAAGTCGTTGCCGTGCCGCCTTGTGCCTGCTCTGGGGGCACGGAGTGGGCAGGCACGGCCACGCTGCTGTGCTTGAGCAGCCCCTGAGCGAGGCACCCGCTGCTTTGGGAAGAGCGTGGGACACTTAAATTAACACATCTTCTGTGGTTCTTGTTACCTACGAAATCTATGCGAGATTTGATCTCTCTCTTCTAGGAAGAAGAAAAATTGATCCAGCAGGAACTAACCAGTTTGAAAGCAACAGTTTCAGCCCCCACCACAACACTTGTAAGTTCTGTTAGTGGTTATTACAGGCTGCGGGAACAGCACAGCAAAGGTGAAGTACAGCAGTGTTCTCACTGTTTTTTCTCGATGGATGTACAGGTTATCTGCATTACAGATCTTTAATCATCAGCGTTAAAAGATACCGATATGTGTGGTTTTGCAGCACATTTAAAATAGTGATAACACTGTGATTCTTTTTGATGTGAATAAACTAACAGTATGGCACCAAGGATCTGTCATTCTGTAGTTTCTGAAACAAAGCAGATGAACTGCTTCTATCAAATCATGTTCTTTGTAGGCTTACATTGGTCTTATAATTAGTTTGTGCTCTGTAACGAGCTGTGCTTTGTTGTATGCACTGTTATCTTGTCTGAGTTGCAGGAGATGATGTATTCTGATTTGAGTTAGTTAATGCTTGTCTCAGTCCCATACAGGAGACTTTTTTTAGGGGAAAAAAATCAAGTTTTATCTATGCATAGTGAGAAACCATCCTGGGTCAGGGTAGCAGTTGGTGAAAAATAATTTGTGTTAACAGTGTAATCATCTGAATGCTTCTGGTTATTCATATTCTTTATGTTGGTCATAGTTAATCTACTGTTGATCACATGCATGCTAATCAAAATAAGAATTTTTTAAGGGTCATATATGGGAAGTTCTACCTTTATAGCAGAAATTAATATTGATTTTTCAGAAGAGGTTCATAGCAAAGAAAAATCACGAATACCCTGATTTTAGAAAACATATGTGAATGGAGGTATGTTTCTATCAGATACAACTCTCTGCTTCATTAGAGCAGTGAAGAAGAGTATAAAGCATGACTGACTTAAAATTCTCAATAATTTATATTTGCTATTTCAGAAACTGATGAAAGAATGTATGGTGAGACTCATCTACTGTGAAATGCTGGGGTACGAGTCTTCCTTTGGATATATCCATGCAATCAAGCTTGCACAGCAAGGAAATCTTCTGGAGAAGAGAGTTGGTATGTGCATGGAGCTGTAGCTTTAATAATGTTCTCAAATTCTATTTTTGAAGTTTCTCAGGATTTATAATCCATCTAAAAATACAACTTACTTAAAATGTTCCTCTATTTTCTTGATCTTATTTCATGGTCTCTTAATCTTTGAAATTAGCTAAATTCTTAGTTTTTGTGATGCTTTGTATGTGCTTGAAGCACAGAAGGCAGGGGAAATGAATTTTATTTTAAATCATCACAATTTCATTGTGTTGAATTTGGCACCAGTAAACAAATAATTTAAGAGAATGTTTGTTAAACACATCAAGCAGAGAATTAATTTCTCTCAAGCTCTGGGGTTTTTTTCAAGTACTATGGTACAAGATTAAATAAAGATGGTGATGTCGGACATCTGTCAGACACATTTTCTGTTTTGGTGCTCGTAGGATTATTTTTTTATTTTATTTTTTTTTTAACTTTGAAAACAGTTGTAGGGAATGAAGCAAACAGGGAGATCCTTATAGCATAGAGGCAGAAGTTCCTGAGGAAATCTGAAAGTTTAGTTCAGATTTCTTTGAAATTCCATGCCATTGGGATTTCCTTGCCTGCCAGTGTGGCTATTAACTTGTTTCCAATAGATTTAGTTTGAGGGATCTTTCAACCTGTCTCATTGGAGAATTTCCTTGCAGTTGCTGATTCAGCTGCCTAGTGAAGACATTTCTTCTCGTTTACAGAGAAAATGGTTTAACTCCAAGCAATACCATGTTTGCATACACAGAAAGAAGGCAATGTCTTGCGGGATATGCTTGTTTGATATCCTTTGTTTGAATTTCATCTGGGTCATCTACCTAAGTATTGGAGTTTCTGAGAGAATACAAGTGATGAATTAAAGCTTTCCCCTGAATAGTGAAAGCCAGTGTACAGATGCCCTGGTAGGGATTGAGAAATTTTGTCTTCACCAAACTTGAGAGGGCAGGTTGTCAGCTGTTTTGAAGAAAGCTTCTCTAAGTGTCAAGAGCCAATATGTCTTGTTATTAATAGGTTTGAGACCTTTCCATACTAGGGCTCTTCTGGAGAAGGCTTTGGTGAAGCAGCATTTTTTTTTTTTTGTGTAGGTGGCTTTAGAATTCTGCAGACAAAAAATGCCCTTCAGCTTTGATCTGATAAAAGGAAGTTATCGAGAGTGTGTAGGGGGGGTTTGGTTTCTTTTTTGTTGTTGTTCTGCATTTATATGTGATATAGAGGATGATCTTGTCAGTTCTTGGTGCAATATACCGAAGTTTGTATTGAGGAATTGTTGTCAGTTGAATTGGTCAAGGGATTATTTGTTTACCCAACGTGAGCCTCCATTCATGAGAGTGAACTCTGTGTATGTGCTAAGCTGATCACAGCCCTGGGTTCATAAGCAGGTAGGTCAATTTGATAGCCCAGGCAATACAGTGATTTATATCAAAGTTGTTAATTTTGATCCCTAAACCCTGAATGAACCAAGAATTCTATAAGATCTTTGTAGTACAGCTGTTACTGTGAGTTATGGCACGCTCTCCCTACCCCTCACTTAAGTCCCTTAGTTTAAAAGGAAGAGGGGTCTTGAAGAAAAAACTTTCTAGCAAGTTTCTCTTCTGGGGTTATAGAATGATTTCTTCCTTGTTAAGAAATAACAAGGGAGTTTTTGGCATAGGGTGGTGGATTTACTCTTCTGTATTCCAATTTAAAAATTTATTTGAAAAGAAATATTATTTGAAAAAAAGGAGAAACATATGGCAGTGCACTTTTTGTGTAGTCTAAAAGTAATACAGTTTGCTCTGTTCAGAGAAGATACTGGTTTTCCAGGAAGTGATTTCTCATGGTGATCTTGACTGCTCTTAAGCTATAACACTATCGTTATGTCTCTTACTTTTCACAACTTAGGAATTCTTAGCTGTTAGTTGTTGAACTTTACTGCAGCTTGAATATAACTGGTTTGCCTGGAAATAAAAGAAAGTCTTGGTATTTAAAAAATGAGCAACTTTCATCCAACTGGGATTTTTTTGTTGGGTTTTCATAGTTGTTAAACTCTTGTATTACAGACAATCTTAAGTTTTCTATCTTTAGTTTGCTTATTGCTTGAAAATAGTAATGGAGGCTGCTTTCTTTTATAGGCTACTTGGCAGTTTCTCTATTTCTACATGAAAATCATGAACTGCTGCTTCTTCTTGTGAACACAGTTGTGAAGGTACAGTGTTTTTGGAGGTAAAAAAAGAAGGAAAATCTTAAAGGCACAGGACAGGCTGGTCCCATGTGCCAGGAGATGAGCTGGTAGGGAAGAAGATCTGGTTGAACAAAGGACCTTATCTGGAACTGAGGGGGGAAAAAAGGAGAGTTTACAACCTTTGGAAGAAAGGGAGGACTACATAGTGAGAGGGGATGAGGAAAAGGCTGAGGTGCTTAAAGCCTTGTTTGCCTCAGTCTCTGTTGGTAAGACCAGTTCTCTGGGTGCCCAGTCCCTGAGCTGGAGGACAGGAGCAGAATGAATCCAAGGGGAAATGATCAGCAAGCTGTTACATCCCTGAGACACACACACGTCTGTGGGATTGGTGGGATCCACCCAGGGGACTGGAGGAGCTGGTGCAAGTACTCTAGAGCACAACTGTGATGAGAAGCAGGTCAGGGGGCTCAGCCTGGAGAAAAGGAGGCTCAGGAGGGTTGGTCTCTTCTCCCAGGTAATAAACAACAGGGTGAGGAAATGATGGCAAGTTGCACCAGGAAGGTTTAGATTGGATGTTAGGAAAAACTTCTTCACTGAAAGGGTTGTCAAACACAGGAACAGGCTGCTCAGGGCAGTGGTGGAGTGACCATCCCTGAAGAGATTTAAAAGACATGTAGATGTGGCCTTAAGGACATGATGGACTTGGCAGTGCAGAGTTAAAGGTTGGACTTGATGATCTTAAAGGTCTTTTCCAACCTAAACAATTCTGTGGTTCTGTAAATTAAACTTGGACCAATTCTTTCTGTTTTGTTGTACAATATCTAAATTATGTACTAATTAGTTATATCTTCCTCTCTTAAATTGCTGTTTCTTTGGTTGGCAATGAAAACTTGAAATGGCTTTTCCTGTCTTTTTAATTTAATCTTGGCATTCCTGCTGTCGAAGCCATGTTTTAAATTTTTTTCAAAGGAGATATGCTATAAACTTGCCTTTATAAAATGTACCAACTATGTACCTCAGCTCCAGGAGGAGCCATGCATGCATACTGCAATGTCAGCTTTTGCTTTTAGGTGATGGCAAGTACCTCTTGCCTTCTTTGAGTTCTTATGATAACTTTGACAGAAAATGGAAATATGGTTTGGAGTTTGACACTGACAATCTATTACCTAATAATATTTCATAGGTGTTGTCTTCTGTATTACTTTCTCTTACGTGGAGCAGTTAAGACTTATATTACAACTCTTCTGTGTAATGATTACTTTTATATTGGAGTAGGCCAAAGTCAGATAAATTATAGGTTGAAAGTGATGCTCATTTTGTTGCTGTGATTGAAAACTTTTATAATATTTAAAAATATGACTTGAAACTCCTAAATGTGTAGAAAAAGGTAAAAAATGAGAGTCCACACAGAATTAAACCAAAATGAGGACTAAAACCTATCTGGGGCAAATTGACAGAGCAAGTTATATCAACTGGAAATCTTACACATTTAAGTTGTTTTGAAAAATAATTGTAGTCTTGCATTTCCTTCATTCATCCATCCTTTTTTGGTTTAAGGTTACAGTGAGCTATATCTACTAGTTTTAATTGCATTTGGAACAGATTGAGTTTTTATTCTTTCTTTAGTAGAATGCTACATGTAATTTGCATTTGCTTCTTAGGGAGTAGGTAATATTTTAGTGTACAAATACATAATTGGCAGTATTATTGAGCTTGCTTGTTTCTTTTTTTAATTCTTGTGGCTCAGTCAAAGGCACTAGAGAGAATACTGTTGAATTCTGTGAGAGTGACTCATCCCCCTGATCCAACTGGGGGCTCAATATATTTTTGCAATCATCCAACTATCTGAGTAAACAAAAATTGATTGTAACTCCATGTGTTAATGCTATGTTCATATTTTAAATGTACACATCTCTATAACACCAGTGTGAGGAGATGCCTGTTCCTTCTTGCTGCATAAGAGAAGGAGAGAACCTGCTGAGCTCAGTGGGAGCTGACACGTCTCAAACATGAGCAGACAGCAGGATGCTGGCAGGGCTGGGCTGTGTAGGTGGGCCAGATCCAGCCTACTTGGGAAAGATTTGGGGTATGTCTGTGTGGAATTTAAAAGTCTGAGTGAAAAATTACTGTCTTATTTCAGGACTTACAGAGCACTAATCTAGTAGAGGTCTGCATGGCATTAACCGTTGTCAGCCAGATCTTTCCACGGGAAATGATTCCAGCTGTTCTTCCCCTAATAGAAGACAAACTCCAGCACTCTAAGTATGTATTCATTTACAGAACTTTAAATGGCCTTGTGTGGTTGAATAACTTAATTTTGTAGGTGGTTTTAGTAAACTGATGTGTCTTTTCTAATTTGGTCTTTCTAATCATTACGTTTGGAAATTGTTCCTCCTAGTTTTTTCTCTTGGATTATAATCTCGTTTATTTGCAGCCTTGACTGAGTACTGGATGGGTATTAATTTTTTTTGTAGCCAGTCTTCATAGGTAAATGTAATTGAATTTATTTCCTGGAGTCTTTTTAATGAATAGGGATGAAGAAGTGTTTGTAGAGTAGGTGGAGAAACAGATTAGGATCCTTGAACGTTACTGATACTTTTTCTTAATAAAGCTTTTTATAGAAACTTTGATAAAAGTATATCTGCAGATATGAATATTGTTTGAATCTTAGTTTATAGTATCCCATACACAGAGGATAATACTGTAATTGTTTTATTGATTAGAAAGAGAACTGTAGAATGAACTCAGTAACTTCTAGACATGTATTTTTTGGAGCTGCACGTACCACCACAAAAGATTAGTCATGGCCTATTTTATTGTTTATTTGCTGGCCATTCTTTTGAATAATCAATCTGACATCAAGCCCTACTAGGCTTTAAAGTTTGCTTTGTCACTTCTTCACTTAGGTAGTATTTGCAAAGTCATTTGTTACCAAATATGTAAAACAGAGGTTTTCTTCTCTCTGCAAATCATGGCTGGCCATTCGATTTTACAGTGCTCTAGAAATAAGAAGTGCAAGTTGTTTTGTGAAGTACTTAAAATACACAAGCAGCTTCATTTTGCTGAGTGTAAATCTCATTTCAGGGAAATTATCCGAAGAAAAGCTGTTCAGGCTTTATACAAATTCTATCTCATCGCTCCTAACCAAGTGCAGCACATCCATGATAAGTTCCGGAAAGCCTTATGTGACAGGGATGCTGGAGTCATGGCTGCTTCTCTGCATATTTATCTTCAAATGATTAAGGTAGGCAAAGAACTGGAAGCACAACTGAACTTGGGAGCTATTTTTATGTGTTTTCATTTTAAATCCACAGTGTGCCCTACGGAAGTTTTGCCGAAAAAACTTACTTGTAATCGTTAGAAAAGGTAATTTGTGTGATCATGGGCATCTGTGTTATGTTTGTTTATGCCAGCTCTCCATTTAGATCCACTTCTTGCATGATCTGAATGCTCAGCATCACTGGATCCTTGCCTGGAGGATCTCAGTTCTACAGTGTGTTTAAGGGTTTGATGGAATTTGCTTGTGAATATGTTACATCTGCTCCCTTTCCAAATGTGTGAGAAAAGAGCATAGGTTTAAAGTGAAGAGCTTATGGGTGTTGGGGAATGAGAGTAGAAGTTTAATTTAAAGTAATGGAATCATCAGCATAGATATTTTGATCCTACACAAGTTTTGGATTGTTTTTACTTTTGAGTTGCTGTATCAAACTGTTTGAATTGTGTTTGTTCTTCATTATGTAGGAAAACTCATCTGGATACAAGGACTTGACTGGGAGTTTTGTAACCATCCTAAAGCAGGTGGTGGGAGGAAAGCTCTCTTCTGACTTCAACTATCACAGTGTGCCAGCACCATGGTTACAAATTCAGCTTTTAAGAATATTGGGACTGTTAGGAAAAGATGATCCAAGGTAACCAAATCTTTCTCTGTAATTAATAATTTGAAGGTACAAAGAGTACAGTCACAGCCTGAACCTCACAGACAGCTTGGATTTGCTTGGTTGGTAATTTTTAGGAGGATTTCACTGTCGAAGTTCTTATACATTTGTTATTAATCAAGACAGTGAGCAGACTAGTTCTGCAAAATTTGTTTCTTAGCTTCTGGATTGGCTAAACAATTGATTGTGGAATATGCTTAAAATGTATATTTTGCTGAGACTTCTATTACAAGGTTACCAAATAACTGTATGAAAATCCAGAGTAAAGCTATTTTAAGAGTGCTACCATTTTGTAAGAACCTAGCCATCTGTGATCCTTTTCCTATTGATCTTTTCTTTTTATTTATACCAACAGTAAGAGAGGTGTTTCCATTCTTGTGATATGGTAGATGTTTCTTTTGAAAGCTGCAAATATCTTGTTAAATTGCCATTTAGGCTCATGTTATAGAGCTCCTCTGTGTTAAAGTGAACTTGTGGATGTGAATAATGTTCCAATTTCTATACTAGTCTTTGAGTGGCAAAAAGTCAGTGGGTCAGTGGGTAATCTGTCAATGGGGGTGGGACAGCACTGCAGTTCCTTGAGACAGTCACTGAGCTTGTTTGTTAAAAAAAGACCACATTAGTGCTGCAATTAATGTTAAATATTTTTTCTTAAACAGGACAAGTGAATTGATGTATGATGTTCTAGATGAATCTTTAAGAAGAGCAGAAATAAATCATAATATTACATATGGTGAGTGAGGTTATTTTGTGTAACTATCAGTCTTTGAAAAGATTGAAAACTGTGAGTAGTTGATTGTGCCAAAATACTTACTTAGTGCTTTAGAAATATCTAACTATTTTCTTAAAAATATTCTTGAATGTCCAACTAGTAAATAGTAGAACAAGTGTTTAAATGTTCTTTAAAACCATTTGATCCAGACAAAAGAAAAATGTAGTTATGAGTGATTACTCTTTCTTATATGAAGAAATTGATTATTGCATGTTCATCTTTCTGTTGAGTTATTCATATGCTACTCTTCCACAGATTTAGTTTTGTAACACTTTAAAAGTAGGGGATTGTCTACTGGACAGTTCAGTTACTGAACTACTTTACTGAATTACAAGGAATAGTGAAAATTACATCATGATTTTAAGCCCTAATTAACTTGGGAGACTAACTTGGTCTGAATCTTTGCCCAGATTGTTGCCACAAAGGATTAATTACTTTTTGTGTATTGTTCAGTTTGCTTCTAGATTTTTCTAAAAGAATTCTACAAAGTTTTTTTTGGTTTGTGTTTTGATTTTGGGGTGGTTTTTTTTTTTTTTTAACAAGGCTGTTCTTGGGATGATTTTGGCTGTTATTAGAAGCTAAGACATCATATGAATTATCAGAAAATATTTCATCTCAAATCCTTAAGAGTTGCCCATTGGCTTTCTGAAGACTTTTCCAGTCCAGTGCTTTCAGCATCTATAGGAGACTTCAAGGTTGGAAGAACTTTAAGGACAGAAAGTTGTATGGACAGTGGCAAGGGCTAATAAAATATATATATAGTAAAAGGGATAGGCTTTCATCCTGTTTTTCCTTATGTCAGTGGGTACTCTGTGATTCAGTTCAGTGGGGGTGGGACAGCACTGCAGTTCCTTGAGACAGTCACTGAGCTTGTTTGTTAAAAAATTTTGAATTATAGAAGTATTTAATACACACTAATAATGTGTCTTCCCCCTTGCAGCCATCTTATTTGAATGTGTCCAAACAATTTATACAATTTATCCCAAATCTGAACTACTTGAAAAAGCTGCCAAGTGCATTGGAAAATTTGTTTTGTCACCCAAAATTAATTTGAAGTACTTAGGTAAGGCTGCCTGATTTCATTATGCTGTTTTGAATGTGGCCATAGTAGTATGCAGTGTCTTATATCACTTACAATCACATTCTAGGTTTAAAGGCTCTGACCTATGTTATCCAGCAGGATCCTAATCTGGCCCTTCAGCACCAGATGACAATAATTGAATGTCTGGACCATCCAGATCCCATTATTAAAAGGGAGGTGAGTGGATTTCCAAATGTCAAAAATTAAGTTAATTTTTAAGATGGGTGATGGTTTTTCTGAAATTAGTGGTGTAAAAGGGATATTATTTTTCAGTTATTGTGAGAGAGTAGTTAAGACAATATTAATGTGACAAGCTATGTAGGTAATCAGTGTATTTCATTTAAAACTTGCTAAATAAAGATAGTTACTCAATTTGGCATCATACCAATTTTACTGTTTTCCTGCTTCCTTTTTTGTGTCATCAGAACCAATTGATTTTTTTTTTACTTTCTCTTGCAGACTTTAGAGCTTCTCTATAGGATTACAAATGGACAGAATGTCATTGTCATAGTTCAAAAGATGCTTGACTACTTAAAAGAAAGTAAAGAAGAATATGCTATCATCAACCTTGTTGCCAAAGTAGCAGAACTAGCTGAGAAATATCCTTTTATTTTTCTGAACTAGCTGAGAAA